>NC_057416.1:300000-564221 GCF_019320065.1 Cervus canadensis | reverse complement strand
AAATGTCTGTTAACACTAATGAAAGAAATCAAAGAGGACACAAACAGATGGAGAAACATACTGTGTTCATGGATTGGAAGAATCAATATTGTCAAAATGGCTATTCTACCCAAAGCAGTCTATAGATTCAATGCAATCCCTATCAAGCTACCAACGGTATTTTTCACAGAACTAGACCAAAGAATTTCACAATTTGTATGGAAATACAAAAAACCTCGAATAGCCAAAATAATCTTGAGAAAGAAGAATGGAACTGGAGGAATCAACCTGCCTGACTTCAGACTCTACTACAAAGCCACAGTCATCAAGACAGTATGGTACTGGCACAAAGACAGAAATATAGATCAATGGAACAGAATAGAAAGCCCAGAGATAAATCCACGAACCTATGGACACCTTATCTTTGACAAAGGAGGCAAGGATATACAATGGAAAAAAAGACAACCTCTTTAACAAGTGGTGCTGGGAAAACTGGTCAACCGCTTGTAAAAGAATGAAACTAGAACACTTTCTAACACCATTGTGTTTATATTACATTGTGCTTGTCCAGCCATCTGTTGAACACTTGTGTTGCTTCCACCTTTTGGCTACCATGAATAATGCTGCTATGAATATGGGGTTCGAATATCTGTTCTGGTTCTTGGTTTTAAATATTTTGGGTGTATAACCTGAACTGGAATTGATGGATTCTATGTTAACTCTGTGTTTACATTTTTGAAAAGCCCCCTGTTTTCTGCAGCTGTGGCACTATTTTACTATATTCCTTTATATGGCAGAGTAATTCATCTTATGGATGGATCTACCCTGTTTGCTCTTCCATTCACCTGTTGGTGGGCATTTTCATTGTTTTCAACTTGGGCTCTCAAGAACACTGCTGCTGTGAATATTGGTGGACAAGTTTATATTTGAACACCTGCTTTAAATTCTTTGGATGTATATCTAGGAGTGGAGTTGCCAAGACATATGACAGTTCAGTTCAGTCACTCAGTCATGTCCTACTCTTTGTGACCCCATGGACTGCAGCACACCAGGTTTCCCTATCCATTACCAACTCCTGGAGCTTGCTCAAACTCATGTCCATCGAGTTGGTGATGCCATTCAACCATCTCATCCTGCTACCTCCTTCTGCTCCTGCCTTCAGTCTTACCCAGCATCAGAGTCTTTTCTAATGAATCAGGTCTTCACATCAGGTGGCCAAAGTACTGGAGTTTCAGCTTCAGCATCAGTCCTTCCAATGAATATTCAGGGCTGATTTCCCTTAGTTGTATCCCTTAGTTCCCTTAGTTGACTGGTTGTATCTCCTTGCAGTCCAGGGGATTCACAAGAGTCTTCTCTAACACCACAGTTTAAAAGAATCACTTCTTAGGCACTCAGTTTTCTTTGTAGTCTAGCTGTAACATGTATACATGACTACTGGAAAAACCATAGCTTTGAGTACACAGACCTTTGCTGGTAATGTCTCTCCTTTCTAATATGCTGTCTAGGTTTCTCATAACTTCTTTTCCAAGGAGCAGGCGTCTTTTAATTTCATGGCTGCAGTCACTATCTGCAGTGATTTTGGAGCCCCCCAAAATAAAGTCTGTCACTGTTTCCATTGTTACCCAATCTATTTGCTGCAAAGTGATGGGACTGAATGCCATGATCTTAGTTTTCTGAATACTGAGTTTCAAGCCAGCTTTTTCATTTTCCTCTTTCACTTTCATCAAGAGGCTCTTTAGTTCTTCTTTGCCTTCTGTGTAAGAGTTGTGTCATATGCATATCTGAGATTATTGATATTTCTTCTGGCAGTCTTGATTCCAGCTTGTGCTTCATCCAGCCCCAGGATTTCACATGATGTACTCTGCATATAAGTTAAATAAGCAGGGTGATAATATTCAGCCTTGCTGTACTCCTTTCCTGATTTGGAACGAGCCCACTGTTCTATGTCCAGGTATAGCTTTTGCTTCTTGACCTGCATACAGATTTCTCAGGAGGCAGGTAAGGTGGTCTGGTATTCCCATCTCTTTAAGAATTTTCCACAGTTTGTGGTGCTCCACACAGTCAAAGGCTTTGGCATTGTCAATAAAGCAGAAGTAATGTTTTTCTGGAAGTTTTTCTCTCTTGCTTTTTCAATGATCCAACAGATGTTGGCAGTTTGATCTCTGGTTCCTCTGCCTTTTCTAAATCCAGCTTGAACATCTGGAAGTTCATTGTTCACGTACTGTTGAAGCCTGGCTTGGAGAATTTTGAGCATTACTTTGCTAACGTGTGAGATGAGTGCAACTGCGCAGTAGTTGGAACATTCTTTGGCATTGCCTTTCTTTAGGATTGGAATGAAAACTGACCTTTTCCAGTCCTGTGGCCACTGCTGAGTGATATGATAATTACATTCTTATGTTTTTGAGAAAATGCTGGTTTTGCACACATAGATCACACCATTTTACATCTCCGCAAGTGAAGTTTGAGTTCCGATTTCTGTACATTTCCCCCAACATTTGTCATTTGTCTTTATTCTTGATTTCCCCCACATCCATCCTGAGTGCCTTATTAAGGAGGAAATCATAATGCAGGACCCACATTTGAGGAGAGGAGAGTTAGCTTCACATACTTGATGGACAGCTGAGTGTCCATATCAATTATTTAGAATCTTTCTGTGTAGAGATTTTTATTCAACACTATTCATAAAACCTATGTTTGTTTGTTTCTTTTACCTGTTTGGACTCCTGAATATTATTTTAAACTTTTGGGAGCTTCCCTGGTGGCTCAGACTGTAAAAGCATCTTCTTGCAATGCAGGAGACCTGGATTCAATCCCTGGGTGGGGAAGATCCCCTGGAGAAGGAAATGGCAACCCACTCCAGTACTCTTGCCTGGAAATCTTCATGGATTAAGGAGCCTCGTAGGCTATGGTCCATGGGGTCTCAAAGAGTCAGATATGACTGAGAAACTTTACATTCACTTACTTTTGACTATAATCCAGTCAATTAGACTGCTTAGTTCATTCTTGCTTTGGCTATTGAGAGCTTTTTCCATGCTCTCCTGATTTTATTTTACATAATTCAGCTTTCATGGGGGTTTTTTGGTTCTTCTTTCATGTATTTTAAGATTATGCTGCTTTACATATTTACTGTCTCAGCCCTAGTATCAGCCACATATTTAAAGAGTCCTTGTTCCTTTCTATTAAAGAATGTTAATAAAAATTTGCATGTGGGAACTTAATAATCTCAGCAGAAAATGCATGGAAATACTTATGCATGTATCCCAGACTACCTATATACACAGTTATGAAGATTTTCACATGGAGCTATGTGTTTCTGTATTAGGCTAAAGATAGTTTATAATGATGTCTCCAACCTGATTTCTAATGACACAGGTGTTATAACCTTCTCCCTTTGTGTGCCTGTAACTTCCCACTCCAGTGGTAAGAAACCTGGATTCCACTACTTGTCAGGTATCAAATTCAGTGCTTGCTCCATTCGATGACTGAAACAATAGTTTCAGTCCTATTAGCTACAACCCCCCATGGAAAGAACTTTGTTTATGTCTGGTACATTTTGCCTTTGGCCTGCAGATTATATTCATTTCCACAGTGAACTTAGGTCAGATATTTTTTTCCTAACACTAAGAGTGGGTTTTTTTAAAAAAAACTTCTTCTTTTTTAACCTCTTGGCTGTGCTGTGGCATGTGGAGTTTTCAGTCCCTGACCAGGAATTGAACCCACCTCTCCTGCATTGACAAGACAACGTGGAGTCTTAACCATTGGCCCACCAGGGAAATCTGAAGCTTTTCATATATTTCTCAATCTGTTAGATTCTTTGTTAAATTCTGCATTCCAATGTTTGACACTCCCATACCATAAATAAATAAATGTGAATAGGTAATAATTTACTTGTTGGGTTCTGAAAACAAAAATCTATGTGCTTAGACAAATACATAGTGGCAGGTATTCATCACTAAAGTACCATGTGAAATATTTCAGCCACATATTCCATAAACTGTTTATCATGTCTGTTTTACCTTTTCTAGAATCTTATAAGGTTATACAGTGTGTAGGACTTGAGGTTGGATTCCCTCACTTAGTAATGTAAGTGTTAGATTCATGCTTTTCTTTTTCTTTTTTTTTAAATAAATGGGTTGGTTGTTCATTCCTTTATATCTCTGAATACTATTGTATTGCATTATATGAGAGGAAAAATAATTTCCCCTCTACCCTCAAAGTTCTTCACTGAGACGCTTGTAATGAAAGGGAGATGGACTGGCGAAAAACAATCAGAAGTCTAATATATGCCATGCATACCTCCTGTATAGCTGAAAGATACCTGGGAAAATTGAGTCACTATTAAAGAATCCTTGCATTCCTGGGATAAAGCCCACTTCATCATGATGTATGATCTAAAAAGATCTAAAAAGATCTAAAAAGATTAAAAAATATGTTGTTGGATTCTGTTTGCTAGAATTTTGTTAAGGATTTTTGCATCTATTTTCATAAAAAACTGGAAATAGAAGTGCCATACGACCCAGCAACCCCACTCCTGGGCATACACACCATGGAAACCAGATCTGAAAGAGACACGTGCACCCCAATGTTCATCGCAGCACTGTTTATAATAGCCAGGACATGGAAGCAACCTAGATGCCCATCAGCAGACGAATGGATAAGGAAGTTGTGGTACATATACACTATGGAATATTACTCAGCCATTAAAAAGAATTCATCTGAATCAGTTCTAATGAGATGGATGAAACTGGAGCCCATTATACAGAGTGAAGTAAGCCAGAAAGATAAACATCAATACACTATACTAACACATACATATGGAATTTAGAAAGATGGTAATGATAACCCTATATGCAAAACAGAAAGAGAGACACAGATGTACAGAACAGACTTTTAGACTCTGTGGGAGAAGGCGAAGGTGGGATGTTCTGAGAGAACAGCATTGAAACAAGTACACTATCAAGGGTGAAACAGATCACCAGCCCAGGTTGGATGCGTGAGATAAGTGCTCAGGGCTGGTGCACTGGGAAGACCCAGAGGGATGGGATGGAGAGGGAGGCGGGAGTGGGGATCGGGAAGGGGAACACATGTAAATCCATGGCTGATTCATGTCAATGTATGGCAACCACTACAATATTGTAAAGTAATTAGCCTCCAACTAATAAAAATAAATGGAAAAAAAATAATAAAGTTAATCAGTCTAAAATAATCCCTTTGTCAAATGGGCATATTTTGGGTGTACTATTTTGTGCTCCCCTTGAAATGTCTGTGCCCTAATTTACCTGTGAATGCACATCTATGGAAGGATATCCTGATATGTTTAAGTTTTTAATTATTATGAACTATGAATAGCGCTCTCATACATTACTTGATGCTAGTTTTTAATTCAGTTTTCCAAAGCAGTTGTCTAAATACAAGAGGTACACTTCTTGATTCCTAAGGTGAGACTCTTTAGATTTGGAGAAAAGTGCCAAACTGTTTTCCAAAGTTGACTGTACATGTATTCCCCAGCATCTTGAGTATACCCTTGCATGCTTATTTACACTATCTTTATCTTCTTTGGCCAGGTGTGTGTTTCAATCTTCACCAAATTTGGATACTGTGGATACAGTCTTGAATAATTGAACTTTTCTAAGAATCTGTCCATTTCTTCCATTTATCAATTTTATTGACTTATAGTTGTTCATAAGAGTCTATTATAATCCTTTGTATTTCTGCATTGTCTGTTGTAACTGCTACCCAGGTGCAGGTTCTGGGAGGTGGGTTCACCTTGGAGACTGTGGACATATGACCCAAATAGAGGGTCTAAGAGGTAGGGTCACCCTTGAGACTATGGACGTGTGAGCCCAGGTACAGTACTGGGAGGTGGGGTCAACCTGGAGACTGTGGACATGTGAGCCTAGGTGTGGAGTCTGGGAGGTGGGGTCACCCTGGAGTGTGGACTTGTGAAGCCAGGTACAGGGTCTTGAGGATGGGATCACCCTGGAGACTGAACATGTAATCACTGGTACAGGATGTGGGGAGGGGTGTCACCTTTGAGACTGTGGATATGTGACCCTAGGTACAGGGCCTGGGGAAGGGTTTCACCATGGAGACTGGATGTGTGACCCCAGGAAAAAGGTCTGGAGTGTGGGGTCACCCTTGAGACTGTGGACATGTGTTTGCAGATACAAGGTCTGGGAGGGGGTAACCCTGGAGACTGGAAATTTGACCTCAGATGGAGGCACTCTGAGGTGTTGTCACCCCAGAGACTGAGGACATGTGACTCCAGATTCAGAGTCTGGGAGGGGTGTCACCCTGGAGACAGTGGACGTGAGACCCTGTGTGCAGGATCTGGGTGGTGGGGTCACCCTGGAGACTGTGGATGTGTGAACCCACAAACATGATCTTGAGTGTGGGGTCACCCTGGAGACTGTGGATGTGTGATCCCAGTTGCAGGGTGTATGGAGCAGGTTCACTATGAAGATGATGGATGTACAACCCCAGGTTCTGGTCTAGAGATGCAGTCACCCTGGAAACTTTGGACATGTGGCCCCAGTTTCAGGGTCTGGCAGGGTGTCACCCTGAAAATTGTGGACATGTGACCCCAGGTTCAGGGTCTGGGGAGGAGTGTCACCCTGGAGATTGTGGATATGTGACCCCATGGACAGGGACTGGGGTGGTCACCCTGGAGAATGTGGATATGTGACCCCAGTGGTCGGGAGGAGGTCACCCTGGAGACTGTGGAATTGTGAGCCCAGTTGCAGGGCTTGGGAAGGGGTCACCCTGGAGACTGTGGGCGTGTGACTCCAGGTACAGTGTCTGGGAGGGATCACCCAGGGGACTGTAGCTATGTGAACCTATGTATAGGATTTGGGAGAGTGTCACCCTGCAGACTGTGGACATATGACCCCAGGTGCATGGTCTGGTGTGGTGGGGTCACCCTGGAGATTGTGGAAGTGTGACCCCAGGTGCAGGTTGTGGCTTTAGGTCACTCTGGAGACTGTGGATGAGTGACAAATTTGCAGGGTTTGGGGATGGGGTCACCTTGGAGACTGTGAACATGTGACCCCAGGTTCACTGTCTGGGAGGGACATCATCCTGGAGACTGGACATGTGACCATACAGGGACTGAATGGGGTCACCCTAGACACTTGGATATCTGATCCCAGGTACAGGGTCTGGGACAGGAATGACCCAGGAGGCTCTGGACATGTGACCCCAGGTACAGTGTATGGGGAGGTCACTCTGGAGAGTGACTTTTAACCACAGATGCAGAGTACATCATGAGAAACGCTGGACTGGAAGAAGCACAAGCTGGAATCAAGATTCCCAGGAGAAATATCAATAACCTCAGATATGCAGATGACACCACCCTTATGGCAGAGAGTGAAGAGGAACTAAAATGCCTCTTGATGAAAGTGAAAGAGGAGAGTGAAAAAGTTGGCTTAAAGCTTAACATTCAGAAAACTAAGATCATGGCATCTGGTCCCATCACTTCATGGCAAATAGATGGCGAGATAGTGGAAACAGTGTCAGACTTTATTTTTGGGGGCTCCAAAACCACTGCAGATGGTGACTGCAGCCATGAAATTAAAAGACGCTTCCTCCTTGGAAGGAAAGTTATGACCAACCTAGATAGCCTATTAAAAAACAGAGACATTACTTTGCCAACAAAGGTCCGTCTGGTCAAGGCTATGGTTTTTCCAGTGGTCATGTATGGATGTGAGAGTTGGGCTGTGAAGAAAGCTGAGAGCTGAAAAATTGATGCTTTTGAACTGTGGTGTTGGAGAAGACTCTTGAGAGTCCCTTGGACTGCAAGGTGATCCAACCAGTCCATCCTAAAGAAGATCAGTCCTGGGTGTTCATTGGAAGGACTGATGCTAAAGCTGAAACTCCAGTACTTTGGCCACCTGATGCGAACAGTTGATTCATTGGAAAAGTCCTTGATGTTGGGAGGGATTTGGGGCAGGAGGAGAAGGGGACAACAGAGGATGAGATGGCTGGATGGCATCACCAATCGATGGGCATGGGTTTGAATAAACTCCGGGAGTTGGTTTGAATAAACTCAGGGAGGCCTGGCGTGCTGCGATTCATGGGATCGCAGTCGGACATGACTGAGCAATGAACTGAAATGAACTGAACTGAACTGAACTGAAAGGGTCTTCAAGGGGTGTCACCCTGGAGAATGTGGACGTGTGAGCCCAGGTGCAGTGTGTGAAATGGAGTTCATCCTGGAGATTGTGGATGTGTGGGAAAAAGTACAGGGTCTGGCAGGGGGGGTCACCCTGGAAACTGTGGACAACTCACCCCAGGTACAGATTATGAGAGGTGGGGTGGGAACTGAGGATATGTGATCCCAATTACAGAGTCTGGGAAGGGGGTTACACTGGAGCCTGTTGACCTGTGACCACAGGTTCAGTGTTTGGGAAGTGACATCCCACAGGAGACTGTGGACATGTGACCCCAGGTACAGAGTCTGTGGAGGGTTGTTATCCTGGCCACCATGAACATGTGCCTCCAGGTACAGGGTCTGAGATATTGGGTCACCCTGGAGACAGAGGTCAAGTAAACCGAGGTACACAGTTTGGTGAGGTGGGGTCACACTGGAGACTGTGGATGTGTAACCCAAACTGCAGGATCTGGGAGGGGTGTCACCCTGGAATCTATGGACGTGTGACCCCAGGTGGAAGAGGGGAGTCACATTGGAGACTGTGGCCATGTGACTCCAGGTGCAGTGCCTTAAACATGGGGTCACCCTGGAGACTGTGGACGTGTGAGACCAGGTGCATGGACAGGGAGGACTTACACCCTGGTGAACGTGGATATGTGACCCCGCTTCAGGGTCTCTGAAGGGTGGCACTCTGCAGAATGTGGAAATCTGATCCCAGGGTTCCTCTAGATTTGCAGTGGGAAACATGGGGTTCCTCTTGAGTTGCGGCGGGAGACTCGGGATTCCTCTTGTGTTGTATCAGGGGACTCAAAGCTCCCCTCTAGTTGTGGTGGGAACTCAGTGTTCCTCTCCAATTGCAGCGTGGAACTCAGGGTTCCACTCGAGGTGTGGTGGGGAACTTGGATTCATCTTGAGTTGGGGGGTTACTCAGGATTCTTCTTGACTTGTGGTGGGGCCTCCTTTCGAGGTTCCCTGGGGAAATTCATCTCTAGCAGAGATGTGCTGGGCGGCTCCTTTCTTGTTGCAATGTGTGGGTGGCTACTCACTAGTTTTGGCATGGGATTTCTCTAGTTGTGGCCAGGGTCAACTCTGTAGTTGTGGGGGGTTTGATTCTCTCTAGTTGTGGTGTGCAAACTCCGCTCTAGTTGTGGTGTGAGATTCATCTCTATGAGCAGCAGAGGGACTCCTCTCAATGTGTGATGTCCGTTGGGTTCCTCTCGAGTAGTGGTGGAGGGTTCCTCTCGAGTTACAGGGCAATGTCCTCTCTGGTTGGACTGTGAGTGGCTCCATGGGGAAGGTCCTCTATTTTTGGTGATAGGGGTTCCTCACTAACATTAGTGGGATTGATTCTTTCTAGTTGTGAAGGATGCCACTCAACTTACTTCAGGAAGCTCGTCTCTATTTGTGGCAGAGTAGTTCTCTCTAGGTGTGATGTTTTGGGGGAATCCACTCTAGTTTTTCTGGGGAAATCCGCTTCAGTTTTATCCGGGGAGCCCCAGTAACATTATGGCCAGAGGCCCCTTTTCTTGTTATTGCCTAGGGCTCCTGTCAAATTGCAGCAGGGAACTTGGCGTGCCTCTTGAGTTACAGCAGGTGACTCAGGGTTCCTTTAGAGCTGTGGTGGAGCCTCCTCTCGAGCTGCAGTGGGGCAGATCCTCTCTAGTAGCGCTGTGCAGGCTGGTCCCTGTCTACCTCCATTGTGTGGGAGGCTACTGTCTAGTTGTGGCATGGGGCTCCACTCTAGTTGCAGTGCACTCTTCATTTGTGGTGGGTCAGCTCCTCTATAGTTGTCATTTGCAGACTCCTCTCTAGTTGTGTCAGGGGGGCTACTCTTTAGTTGTGCTAGAGTCCTCTCCTTGAACTGTGATGGGGGTGGCTACTGTCTGGTTGTGACGTGAAGGGGCACTTTTTTCTAGCTTTAATGTGCAGGAGGCTACTCTCTAGTTGCGACAATGGGAGGCCTCTTTAGTAGTAACATGGTGGGCTCCACTCTACTTGTGGAAGGAGTCTTCTGTCTAATTGTGATGTGTGGGTATGCTCCACTCTAATGGAGATGTTCAGGGGGGATTATCTCTAATTGTGGCAGGGGTCTCCTCTCTAGCTGCCGTGTTGGCCTCCTCTTTCATTTAGATCTGTGTGGGAATTCCACTCTAGTTGTGATGTGCATGGGCACTTTTTTCTAATTGTGATGATTGGGGTGCACTCATATCTACCTGTGGGAGGGGTGTCCACTCTAGTTGTGACAGTGGTTCTCCACTCTAAATGCGATGTGAGGGAGGGCGGGGAACCTCTCTAGTTTCGGTGGTGTGCTCCTCTAGTTGCTCCTGAGGGTCAACTATCTAGTTGTGGCATGTATTCAATGCTCCAGTTTTAGTGGTTGGACTTCTCTGTAGTTGTAATGTGCTGGGGCGCTCCTCCCTAGGAGTGCTGTGCCTGGGGAAGTCCTCTTTAACTGTGGAGTGGGCACTCCTGTCTTGTTGCATTAAGCTGTGAAGCTCTTCTCTAGGTACAGTTGTGGCTCATCTCTATTTGTGGTTTGATGGGTTATTCTCTAGTAGTGGTGTAGAGTCTCCTCTTTAGATGGGGTATACAAGATTGCCCCTCTCTAGGGGTGGGGTGCGGGGCCTTCTTTCTTCATGCAGTGTCTCGGTGGGCTCCTTTCTTGTTGCAGTGTGCGGGCTCCTCTCTAGCTGTGGTGGGGGGCTCCTCTTGAGTTTCAGCAGGAGACTTGGTATTCCTCTCAAGGTGAGGTAGGGCCTCCACTTGAGTTTTGGTGGGGTGGCTCCTCTCTAGTAGCATTGTGCAGGGTGGCTTCTGTTTAGTTGTGATGTGTAGGTGGCTAAACTCCTTGCGGAATGGGTCTGCTCTCCAGCTGGTGTGGGGGGGTCAACTCTTAGTTGTGTTGGTTCAGCTTCTCTGTAGTTGTGGTGTGCAGTCTCCTCTCAAGTTGTGTTAGGGATTTCTTCTCTATTTATGGTGTTCAGGGGACACCTCTAGAGCTGCAGTGGAATGTTCCTCTCGAATTGGGAAGCGGGTTTCCTCTCTGGTTGCGATGTGCACAGGCACTCTTTCCAGGTGCCATATTTGTGAGCCTATTCTCTAATTTTGGCATGGCCCTTCCTCTTTAGTTGTATCATGGGAGCCTCCTCTCTAGTTGTGGAAGGAGGCTTCTGTGTAATTGTGATGTGTGGGAATGCTCCTCTAAATTGGCGATGTTCAAAGGGCTGCTCTCTATTTGTGACATGGGGTCCACTCTCTAGATGTGGTGAGGATACTCCTCTCTGATGGTTGTGTGGGGGTGTACTCGACTTGCAGCTGGGGATCATCTCTATTTGCCCTGGAGCAGACTCTCTCAAGGAGCAATGTCCAGGGTTTCCTCTCCTGTTGTGGTGGTGGGACACTCCAGTTTTGGCAGGTGGGCTCCTCTCTTGTGGTCATGGGCTTCTCTCTTGAGGCCTCCTCTCAGGTTCAGGAGGGGACTTGGGGCTCCTCTGTAGTTGAAGTGGTGATTCCTCCAAGGGTTCTCTGTGGGGAGTTTGTTCTCTCTACTTGTGGCATTGGGGGTTCCTCACTAATTTTCATGGGGTGCCTCCATTCTAGTTGTGAAAGGCTCATCTCAAGTTACTTCAGGGGTCTTGTCTCTATTTGTAGCAGAGGGGCTCCTCCCTAGGTGCAATGTGCTGGAGGGCTCCTATCTAATTTTGGAAGGGTAATCCTCTCCAGTTCTGGCATGGGGGAGAGCTCCTAGCTTTGTCCCTGGGGGCTCCTTCCTTGTGATGGCATAGGGCTCCTCTCGAGATGCGGTGGGGGACTTGAGGTTCCTTTCAAGTTGGGACAGGTGACTTGGGGTTCCTTTAGAGTTGTGGTGGGCCTCCTATTGAGCTGTGAGGGGCAACTCCTCTCTAGTAGGGATTAGCAGGCTGCCTCCTGTCTACTTGTGATGTGTGGTAGGCTACTGTATAGTTACAGCATGGGACTCCACTCTAGTTGCAGTGGGGTCAACTGACGTTTTTGTTTCCACTCTTCTCTAGTTGTGACTTGGACTCCTCTCTAGTTGTGGTTTGCAGACTCCTCTCTAGTTGTGGCAGGGTAGGACTCCTCTTTAGTTGTGGTAGGAAGCTACCTCTCTTGTTGTGGTAGAGTTCTCTCAAATTGTGGTGGGGGTGGCTCCTCTTGGGAATCCTCTCAAGTTGCCTCAGTGCTTGGGGCTCATCTGGATTTGTGACGGGGAACTCGGTGTTCCTCTCGAGTCACAGAAGAGGAATCGGGCCTCTTCTCCAGTTGAGGTGGGTAACTCAAGGTTAATCTCAGGTTTCAGCAGGAAATCAGGATTTCTCTTGAGTTGTGATGGGGAAACTCAGGGTTCATCTCGAGTTGTCACAGGGGAGTCAGATCTCCTCTCGAGTTGAGGCGAGGAAGTTGGGTTTCCTCTCGAGTTGCAGCAGGGGAGTCAGGCCTTCTCTCAAGTTGTAGGGGGAACTCAGGGTTCCTCTCTAGTTGCAACAGGGGACGTGGGTTTCCACTCGAGTTGCAGCTGGTAACACTGGGTAGCTGTCAAGTTGCAGCATGAATCTTGGGGTTCCTTTCGAGTTACAGCAGTATACTCAGAGCTCCTCTCAAGTTGTGGCAAGAACTCAGGTTCCTCTTTATTTGCAGTGCAGGACTCTGGGTTCCACTTGAGCCGTGGTGGGGAACTCAGCTTTCTTCTCAAGTTGGGGGGCTACAAATGGTTCCTACGTGTTGGGGTTTCCTTTCATGATGTCTTGGGGCTACTGGTCTCTAGTAGGGATGTGCAGGTTGTCTTCTCTCTTGTTACAATGTGTGGGTGACTACTCACTAGTTTTGGCATGGAACTTCTCTCTAAATGTGTTCGGGGTCAACCCTGTAGTTGTGGTGGGTTCGATTCTCTCTGTGGTCTACAGGCTCCTGTCTAGTTGTGTTGTGATGGTTGTCTCTATTAGCAGCAGAAGAGCTCCTCTCTATATGCGATGTCCAGCAGGCTCCTCTAGAGTTGTAGTGGAGGGCTCCTCTTGAGCAGCGGGGCTGTGTCCTCTCTTGTTGGGGTGTGGGTGGCTCCATGGGAAGGGTCCTCTCTACTTTTGGTGCTAGAAGTTCCTAGTATTAGAGAGCTTTCTTCTCTTTAGTTGTGAGTGACTCCAATCAATTTAATTCAGGGAGCCTATTTCTATTTGCCACATAGGGACTTCTCTCTAGGTGTGATGTCAGACTCCACTCTATTTCTGCCTGGGGAATCCACTACAGTTTTGCCAGGGCAGCTCCTCCATCATTTGGCCAGGTTATCCTTTCTTGTTACAGCATAGTGTTCCTGTCAGATTACAGTGGGGAACTTGGCATTTCTCTTGACTTTCAGCAGGGGACTCGGGGTTCCCTTAAGTTGTGGTGGAGCCTCCTCTTTAATTGCACTGGGGCGTATCCTCTAGAAATGATGGGCAGGCTGGCTCCTGTCTTGTTGCAATTTGTGGGACTCTACTCTTTAGTTGCGGCATGGGGCTCCACTCCAGTTGCAGTGGGGATCCACTCTTTATTTGTGGTGGGTCAGGTCCTCTCTAGTTGTTGTTTGCAGACTCCTCTCTAGCTTTGGCAGGCAGGGGGACTCCTCCTCTCTAGCTTTGGCAGCGGGGCTCCTCCTTAGTTGTGTAGTTGGGCTCCTCTCTACTTGTGGTAAAGAGCTCTTCACAAATTGTGATGGGGGTGGCTCCTCTCTGGTTGTGATGTGAAGGGGCCTTTTTCTAGTTGCAAGGTGCAGGAGGCTACACTCTAGTTGTGGCATGGGTGTTTTCTTTAGTTGTGGCATGGTAGGCTCCCTTCTACTTGTGGCAAGGGGCTTCTGTCTAATTGTGATATGTGAGTATGCTCCTCTCTAAAGGCGATGTTCAGGGGGGCTTGTCTCTAGTTGTGGCAGGGATCTCCTCTTAGTTGCAGTGTTGGCCTCCTCTTTCATTTTGATCTGTGTGGGAGTTCCACTCTAGTTGTGATGTGCACGGGCACTTTTCTCTAATTGTGATGTGTTGGGCGCACTCCTATCTATCTGTACAAGGGTTATCCACTCTAGTTATGGCGGTGGTGGTCCACTCTAGTTGTGATTTAAGGCAGAGATGGCACCTCTGTAGTTGCAGCGATATGCTCCTTACTATGTAGTTGCAACAATATGCTCCTTATGGCTGAATGTCAGCTATCTAATTGTGGCATGTATTCAACTCTCTAATTTTGGTAGTTGGGCTTCACTGTAGTGGTGAAGTCCTGCAGTGCTCTTCCCTAGTTGTACTCTTCCTCGGGTTGTCCTCTCTAGTTGTGGAGTGGGAACTCCTGTCTGGTTGCATTATGCTGTGCTGCTCCTCTCTAGGTGCAGCTTGCTGGCTCATCTCTATCTGTGGTTTGAGTGGCTACTCTCTAGTATTGGAATGGATCCTCCTCTCTAGATGTGGTGTGCAAGACTGCTTCTCTCTAGGGGCGGGGTGTGGGGCCTCCTTTCTACATGCAGTGTCCAGCTTGGCTCCTCTCTTGTTGCGGTGTTGGGCTCCTCCCAAGTTGTTGTGGGGGACTCCAATCGAGTTGCATTGGGGGACTTGTTGTTCCTTTTGAGTTAAGGTAGGGCCTCAAGTTGAGTTTTTTGGGGGGTGGCTCCTCTCTAGTAGCAGTGTGCAGGGTTGCTTCTATTTAGTTTTATTGTGTGGGTGGCTAAACTACCTGTGGTATGGGGCTCCTCTCTAGTTGGTGTGGGGGGGTCAACTCTTAGTTGTGTTGGGTGGGTTTCTCTCTAGTTGTGGTGTGCAGGCTCCTCTAGAGTTGTGTTAAGGGAGGTCTTCCCTAGTTGTGGTGTTTGGGGGGCACCTCTAGAGCTGTGGTGGAGTGTTCCTCTTGAATTGTGGTGGGGGTTTGCTCTCTCGGAGTGATGTGCACAGGCACTCTCTCCAGGTGCGATATCCCCGAGACTGCTCTTTAATTTTGGCACGGCCCCTCCTCTTTAGTTGTGGTGTCTATGCTTCCTCTCTTGTTTTGGCAGGAGACTCCTGTCTAATTGCATTGTGCTGGAATGCTCCTCTCAAGTGTCGATGTTCAGGGAGCTGCTCTCTATTTGTGGCGTGTGGTCTAGCTAGTCTTGGCTAGTTTGTTCCTATCTGACATTTGTAGGGGCATCTACTTGACTTGCAGGACTGGGTTCATCTCTTTTTGCTGTGGAGGTGACCCTCTCTAGATGCAATGTCAGAGGTCTCCTCTCTAGCTGTGGTAGGGGTGATACTCTCCAGTTTTGGTGGGTGGGCTCCTCTTTCATTGTGGCTATTGGCTTCTCTCTTGTTGTAGCGTAGGCCTCCTCTCAAATTCAGGAGGGGTTTTGGGGCTCCTCTCTCATTGCAGGGTGACTCATCTGGGTGTTCTCCGTGGGGTGGGTGTTCGCTCTACTTGTTGTTTTGGGGCTCCTAACTGTTTTTCATGGGGTTGCTCCACTCTAGTTGTGATGGGCTTCTCTTGAGTTACTTCAGTGGCCTTATCGCTGTTTGCAGCACAGGGGCTCCTCTCTAGGCACAATGTGCCAGAGGGTTCCTCTCTAGTTTTGGCAGGGAAATTCTCTCCAGTTTTGGTGGGGGGCGGGCTCCTAGTTTCGTCGCTGGGGGCTCCCTCCTTGTGATGGCAAAAGACTCCAGTCGAGTTGTGGTGGAGGACTTGGTTGTGACAGTCTAGTTGTGACAGGTAACTTGGGGTTCCTTTAGAGTTGTGGGGGGGGGGCATCCTCTTGAGCTGTGTGGGACAGCTCCTCTCTAGTAGCAATTAGCAGGCTGGCTCCTGTCTAGTTGTGATGTGTGGTATGCTACTGTATAGTTATGGCATAGGGTTACACTCTACTGCAGTGGGGGTCAACTGACATTTTTGTTTCTGCTCCCCTCTAGTTGTGGTTTGCAGACTCATTCTACAGTTGTGGCGGGGTGGGGGACTCCTCTATAGTTGTGGTATGGGGATTCCTCTCTAGATGTGGTAACATACTCCTCTTGGACTGTGGTGAGGGTGCTTCTCTGCTTGTGATGTGAAAGGTCACTTTTTCCAGTTGTGAGTTGAAGGAATATGCTCTCTAATTGTAGCAAGGGACGTCCTGTTTTGCTGTGGTGTGTTGGCCTCTTCTCTACTCATAGCAGGGGGACACCTGTGATGTGTTGGTGTGCTTCTCTTTAGTGTCAATGATCAGTGGGGCTAATGTCTAGTTCCCATGGGGTTCTCTCCTCTAGTTGTGGTGTGGGGCCCCTCTCTTATTACGATCTGTCTAGTTGTGGGGGCCTTTTCTCTAGTTGTGTTGTGCAGGTTCCTCTCTAGTTGTGGAAGGGTGCTCCTTTCTAGTTGTGACAGGGGGCTCTGAGCTAGCTGCAGGGTGCACGGGGCTCTCAACTAGTGGCTGGGGCTCCTCTCCAGTTGTTGCATGAGTCACCTCTCGAGGCGCTGCAGGAGGCACCTCTCAAGTTGCTGCAGGAGACACCTCTTGAGTTTTGGTGGGGGGCTCATCTGAAATTGGAGATGGAAATTGCAACCAACTGCAATACTCATGCCTGGAAAATCCCATGGATGGAGGAGCCTGGGTAGGCTACAGTCCATGGGGTTGCAAAGAGTCAGACACTACTGAGCAAATTCACTTTCACTTTTACTTTTCATCATAGGCCCCTGGTGGCTAAGATGGTAAAGAATCTGCCTGGGATGCAGGAGACCTGGGTTTGATCCCTGGGTCAGGAAGATCCCCTGGAGAAATGCATGACAACCCACTCTGGTATTCTTGCCTGTAGAATCCCAGGGACAGAAGAGCCTAGCTAGCTACACAGTCCACAGGGTCGCAAAGAGTGGGAGATGACTGAGCAGCTAACACACAATCATCTCTAATTGTGGTGGGGGACTCCTTTCTAGCTGTGGCATGGTGCCTCCTTTCAGGTTGTGTTGTGCTGGTGAGCTACACTTAAGTTTCAGTGGGCAGCTCCTCTCTAGGTGTGGTGGTGGACTCATCTACAGCTGTAATATGGGGGCCTATTTCTAGCTGCAGTGCTCAGGGTCCTCTCTAGTTGTAGTGAGGTACTCTTCTTTAGTTGTGATGTCTGTGGGATTCCTCTCTCATTGCAATGTGCAGGGTGTCTCCTCTCTAGTTGTGATGTGAGTCTTGTCTCTCTTTGCAGTGAATGGGCTCCTCTCTAGATGAGATGTCAGAGGGCTACTCTGCCATTGTGGATGGGGGCTTCTCTCAAGTTGGGTCGAAGGTCTCCTCTAGAGTTTTCGCAGGGTACTTGGAACTCCTCTTGACATGTGGCTGTGCCTCCTCCAACATTTGTCATGTGGGGGGCTACATGGCAAGGGGTCTTCTCTACTTTTTGAGCTACAGGTTCCTCACTCATTTTGGTGGGGTTGACCTCGTCTAGTTGTGATGGGTGGTCAACTCTCTAGTTGTGGTGAGGGAGCTCCTCTCCAGTTGCGTTGGGGCAGGGGCCTTTTCCTCAATAGTTGTGGTTTGTCTGGGGGTCTTCTCCACATGAGGAATGCAGGCTCCTCTGGAGTTCCAGCGGGGGGCTTGTCTATTGTTGTTAAGGTGGGCTCCACTCTACTTCCAGGTGCTCCTGTTTAGTTGTGGGGGGCTTCTCTCTAGTTGTGTTGTGCAGGCTCCTTTCTAGTGGTGGCAGGGTGCAGCTTTCTTATTGTGGCAAAGGACTCCAAGCTAGTTGTGTTGTTCATGGGGCTCTCTATTTGTGGTGGGGGCATCTCTGTATTTGCGGTCATGGGCTCCTCCTTCTTTGTCTCAGGAACACATATTTTGCTTTGGGGGCTTGGGGTTCCTCTAAAAGGAGGCAGAGGATCCTGTCAAGATGAAGAAGGGGGCTCCTCTGGAGTTCCTTTAGGGGCTCCTCTCTAATTGTGGTTGGGGACTCCTCTCTACCTGTGGCATGGGGGCTTCTTTCTAGTTGTGGTGTGCTGGTGAGCTCCTCTCAAGTATCAGTGGGGCCTCTTCTCTGGTTGTGGTGGGTGATTATCTCTAGCTGTGGTGTGGCTGCTTCCTTCTATCTGTGGTGTGCTGGTGGGCTACTCTCTAGATGTGATGTGCAGGCTCCTTTCTAGTTACGGTAAGGGTCTCTTTAGTTGCAATATGTGAGGGGAGTCATCTCTCATTGCAATGTGCAAAGGCTTCCTTTCTTGTGGTGGGGTAGCTCATCAATATTTGCCATAGTGTGATTCCACTCTAGGTGTGATGTGTGTGGATATCGTCTCATGTTGTGTCCAGTGGCTTTTCTCGAGTGGCGGTGCAGTTCTTTTCTCGAGTTGTGGCAGTGTACTCAGGGCTCCTCCCGAGATGCAGTAGTCCCTCCTCTTAGGTTGTGATGGGGCGCTCTTCAGGGGTTCTGCTCTTTTTTTGACACTAGGTGTTCCTCACAAATTTTAGCATGGTTACTCCTCTCTACTTGTGAGGGCCCCCTCTCAATTTACTTCAGGGGCCTCCCCTCTATTTGCAGGAGAGGAGCTTTTCTCTGTGTGATGTGTTGGTGAACTCCTCTCTACTTGTGGTGGGGAAAACCTCTCCAGTTTTGGTGGAGGTCTCCTCTGTCATTGTGGCCAGCGACTCCTCTTGTGTTGCAGCAAAGAACTCTGTGGTACCTCTCTAGTTGCCTTGGCAGTGATGTTTCTCAATCATTGTGGTATGCAGGGGACTCTATACATGTGTGGTGTGCAGACTCCTCTCTTATTTTGGCATGTGATCAACAAGCTAGCTGTGGCCAGGGGCCCTCTCTAGTTGCACTGTACTTGGGTTTCTGTCTAGTTGTGTTGTGGTGGCTCTTTCAAGTTGTTGCAGTCATTACTCCAGTTGCTGTGAGCAAGGTGCTACTCTCTAGTTGAGGTGGGATATCCAATCTAGTTTTATCCAGAAGCCTCCTCGCTAGTTGCAGTGGAGGTCAACACTCTATTTGCGGTGGGTGATCTAGTTTCTAGTTATGGTGGGTTCCCCTCTCTAGTTGCACTGGGCAGGGGTTTTCCTCAACAGTTGCTATGTGTGGTGGGGCTCTTCTCCAAATCTGATATGCGGGCGCCTCTCTAGTTGTGGTGATCTGCACTTCTCTAATTGTGCCGTGGGTGCTCCTTTCTTGTAGTGATGTGTGCCTAGGTTCCTCTTGCATGGCGTGGTCCTCCTCTCTAGTTGTGCTGAGGTCTTATTTCGATTTGCCATGGGAGCTCCTCTTGAGTTGGGGCAGTGGATTCAGAGCTCCTCTCGAGTTCTTGTGGTGCCCTCTCTGAAGTTGCACCAGGGGGCTTGGGGTCCTTTCGAGTTGTGTTGGGGAACTTGGAGTTCCTCTTGAGTTGCAGTAGTGGACCTGGGTCTCCTGTCGAGTTGTGGCAGGTACTTGATTTTCCTCTGGATTACAGTGCACAACTCAGATTTCCTCTCAAGTTGCCATGAAAGGTTCATCTTGATTTGAGGCAGGGGACTCAGAGCTTCTCTTGTGTTGCAGTGATTCTTCCTCTTGAATTGTGGTGTGTTGTCTCCGTGGAGTGGGGAGTCCTCTCTACTTTTGGCACTGGGGTCTCCTCACTACTTTTCGTGGGATTGCTTCTCTCTAATTTTGAGTGGCTCCTCTCGAGTTACTTTGTGGGCTCATCTCTATTTGCTATTTGCGACAGAGTGACCCCTATAAGATGCAATGTCCTGGGGGCTGCTCTCTAGTTGTGGTGAGGGCATCTTCTCCAGCTCTGGCATGGGAGTGTCTCTGACTTTGTTGCTGGGGGCTCCCCTCATGATGTGTAAAAGGGCTCCTCTTGAATTGCGGCAGATTCTCTCAGTTTCTCTTGAGTTGCGGTTGGGGTCCTGGGAATACTCTCGAGTTGCATTAAGGGGCTAGGATCTAGTCTCAAATTGCAATGGGAAAGTCAAGGTTCCTATTGAGTTGCAGGAAGGGAGTCGGTCCTCCTCTTGAGTTTAAGTAGAGAACTCAGGGTTCCTCTCAAGTTGCAACAGGGGAATATGGTCCACTAGAATTGTGGCTGAAAACTCAGAGTTCCCCTCGAGTTGCAATGGGGATCTAGGGGAATCTCTCCTGTTTCAAAAAGGGAGTCAAACCTCCTTTCCAGTTGCCTAGGGGAACTCAGGATTGCTCTTGAGTTACAGCAGGGGAATCCAGCCTCTTCTTGGGTTGAGGGGGGAATCTTGTGTTTTTTCTCGGGTTTTGGCAGGAAGCTCTGTGTTTTTCAGGAGTTGCAAAGGCGATCTGGGGGAACCTCTTCAGTTTCAAAAAGGGAGTCAAGCCTTCTTTCGAGTTGCAAGTGGCAACTCGGGATTGCTCCTGTGTCACTGTGGAGGAATCGGGCCTCATCTTGGGTTGAGGGGAGATCTTGTGGTTTTTCTCAAGTTGTGGCAGGAAGCTTGAGTTGCAACTGGAATCTGGTTGGGTATCTCTTGAGTTGCAAAAAGGAAGTCAAGCCTTCTATTGAGTTGCAGGGGGGAACTCGGGATTGCTCTCAAGTCACTGCAGGGGAATTGGGCCTCATCTCATGTTGAGGGGGGATCTCGTGGTTTTTCTCGAGGTGCGGCTGGAAGCTCGGGGGTCCTGTTGAGTTGCGTTGGGGATCTCAGTGATCCTCTCGAGTTGCCTCAGAGGAGTCAGGGCTCCTCCCCAGTTGTGAGGGGGAACTCAGCATTCCTCTCAAGGTGCCGCAGAGGAATCAGCCTTCATGTCGAGTTGAGGCAGGAAACTAGGGGTTTCTCTCGAGTTTTGACAGGGATCTCAGGGTTCCTCTCGAGTTGCAATGGGGATCTCAGTTAGCTTCTCTATTTGCCTCAGGGGAGTGAGGCCACCTTTTGTGTTGCGTGCTGGAACTTGGGATTCCTCTCGAGTCAAATCAGGGGTTTCAGGTGTCATTTCGAGATGTGTCTTGGAACACAGTTTTCTTCTCAAGTTATGACGGGGACCTGGGAGAGCCTCTTGAGTTGCAAAAAGAGCGACAAGCGTCCTTTCGAGTTGTGAGGGGGATCTTGGGATTGGTCTCAAATCGCTGCAGTGGAATTGGGCCTTATCTCAGGTTGAGGGTGTCTTGAGAGGTTTTTCTCGAGTTGCAGCAGGAAGATCAGGGTTCCTCTCGAGTTGTGACAGGGATCTGGGGGAACCTCTTGGGTTGCAAAAAGGGAGTAAAAAACTCCTTTCTAGTTACCTGGGGGAACTCAGGATTGCTCTTGAGTGGCAACAGGTGAATCGTGCATCATATTGGGTTGAGCAGGGATCTCGTGGTTTTTCCCGAGTTGTGGCAGGAAGCTTGGGGTTCCTCTTGAGTTGCGACAGTGAACTGGGGGAAACTCTCGAGTTGCAAAAAGGGAGTGAACCCTCCTATCAAGTTACAAGGGGGAATCGGAATTGTTCTCAAGTCACTGCAGTGGTATTGGCCTCATCTCGGGTTGAGGGGGTTCTTCTGGTTTTTCTCGAGTTGTGGCTGGAAGCTCAGGGTTCCTCCCAAGTTGTGACAGGGATCTGGGGCACCCTCTCTTGTTACTAAAAGGAAGTGAAGCCTCCTCTAAAGTTGTGAGGGGGAACTAGGGATTGCTCTCGAGTCGCTGAAGGGGAATCAGGCCTCATCTCAGGTTGAGGGGGGGATCTCGTGGTTTTTCTTGAGATGCATTTCAAAGCTCGGGAATCCTGTCAAGTTGTGGCAGGGATCTCAGGGATCCTCTCAAGTTGCCTCAGAGGAGTCAGGCCTACTTTCCAGTTGTGAGGGGAAACTCAGGATTCCTCTTGAGGTGTTGCAGGGGAATCAGGCCTCATGTCCCATTGAGGAAGGAAACTTGGGGCTCATCTTGAGTTTTGACAGGGATCTTGGGGTTCCTCTCAAGTTGCGACGGGGATCTCAGGGAACTTCTTTATTTGCCTCGGGGGAGTCAGGCCTCCTTTCTAGTTGTGAGGAGGAACATGGAATTCCTCTCTAGGTGCTGCCAGGGAATCGGGCTTCGTCTCGAGGTGAGGCAGGAAACTCGGGGTTCCTCTCAAGTTGGAACGGAGATCTCAGTGAACATCTTGAGTTTCTATAGGAGGTCAGGCCTCCTTTCCAATTCCGAGGGGTAGCTTGAGATTACTCTTGAGTAGAAGCAGGGAAATTGAATCTCAGCTTGAGATATGGTTGGGAACTCGGTGTTCTTCTCGAGTTTCCTTGGGAAACTCGGGGTTCCTCTGGAGGTGCAACAGGGATCTGAGGGGAACCTCTTGAGTTGCAAAAAGGGAGTCAAGCCTCCTTTCGAGTTGCGAGGAGGAGCTCGGGATATCTCTCGAGTCACTGAATGGAAATCGGGCCTCATCTCAGATTCAGGTGGGATCTCGTGGCTTATCTCTTGTTGCATCGGGAAGCTCGGGGTTCCTCTCGAATTGTGATGGGGGTCTGGGGAACCTGTAGAGTTGCAAAATGGAAGTCAAGCCTCCTTTCATATTGCGAGAAGGAACTCAGGATTGTTTTAGAGTCACTGCAGTGAAATCCCGCCTAATTTTGGGTTGAGGGGCGATATTGTCGTTTATCTCGAGTTGTGGCAGGAAGCTCGGCCTTCCCCACAAGTTGCAACGGGGATCAGGAGGAACTCCTCAAGTTGCAAAAATGGAGTCAAGTTTCCTTTCCAGTTGCCTGGGGGAACTTGGGATTGCTCTCGAGGTGCTACAGGGGAATCGGGCCTCACCTCCAGTTCAGGGGGTATCTTGTGGTATTTTTCGTGTTGCAGCAGGAAGCTTTGGGTTCCTCTCTAGTTGCGAAGGGAATCTGGGGAACCTCTGTTCTGCCAAAAGTGAGCCAAATCTCCTTCCGAGTTGTGAAGGGGAACTTGGGATTGCTGTCATGTCGCTGAAATGAAATTCCACCTCATTTCGGGTTGAGGGTGGATTTTGAGTTTTTCTTGAATTGTGGCAGGAAGCTTGACTTTCCTCTCAAGTTGCCACTGGAATTTCGGGGTTCCTCTAGAGTTGCGATGGGGATCTCAGGGAACCACTCAAGTTGCCCTAGGGGTGTCAGGCCTCCTTTCCTATTGTGAGGGAGAACTTGGGATTCCTCTCGAGTTTCTGCAGGGGATTCAGTCCTCATCTCAAGTTGTGTCAGGGTTCTTCTCGGGTTGTGATGGGCACCTGGGGGAACCTCTCAAGTTGCAAAAAAGGAGTCAAGCCTCCTTTCCAGTTGCCTGGGGGAACTATGGATTGCTCTTGAGTCGCTGCAGGGGAATTGGGCCTTCCTCTCAAATTTCAGCAGAAACTCAGGGTTCCTCTAATAGTTGTTGCTGGAAACTCGGGGTTTCCTTGAGTGTTGCCACAAGGGACTCTGGGAGCCTCTTGAAGTGCAGGGGAAAATCAGTGTTTCTCTAGATTTGCAGCAGGGGATGCAGGATTCCAGTGGAGTCTTGGTGAGGAACTCATAGTTCTTCTCGCAGTGCTTGATGACCTTGAAGAGGTGACATCAGTACGGCACCCAGCCCTCTCAGACACACTCCGGTAGCTTTCTTCCTCATGGGCAGTACCGCTGTGACCTAGAAAAGTACCTGAAGGCTCGGAAAGTGCATGGAGACACACGGCCCTTACTCTGGAATTTAGGCTCTCAGGGCAGGCCTGGATATGACTTCTGAGAAGTGAAAGAGTTTCTGCAAGATAGAGACCTGAAAAACACGCTGTGAATTCCTTTCCTTCCTCAAAGAAAGATAGCTTTCCCAGCCTCTTGCATGCAGAGAGTCACACATTGCTTGAAAGCGCTTGCTTGGAGGTAATTTTTCAGTGGCAATGGCCCCTGAGGCCCTGAGCCCAGGGAGGGCTCCCAGACTCCCAGGGAAAGTCAAGGCAATCTCCACATGGCTGTTCTGTAACGTTTCCTCTGCAGGAGAGAGCTAGTGATTGTAGGTCTGTCTGGAACATTCTTGGATGTTTCAGTGATACACCCTGTGTTTCAACCCAGATAGCGGCCTAGGGGGCAAAATTTGCATTTTTCTCTTGGGGAGTCCTAACGTGGTGCAGCTTAGCAACTGCTTGAACATCCATCAAATTTCTGTTTTCTTCCTTCTGACAGAGCTAGCTTTGCTCCCCACTTTGGGATTTCTGAAGCAAAGGGGTGGCCCACAACTCTTTGCTTGAGACCCATTTGAGGGGCAAGTAGTGTTTCTTGAGTTGTGATGGGGACCTCAGAGAATCTCTCATGTTGCCACAGGAAGTCAGGCCTACTTTCAAGGTGCGAGGGGCAGCTCAGGATTCCTCCGGAGTCACTGCAGGGGAATAGGGCCTCATCTCAAGCTGAGGCAGGATACTCAGGGTTCCTCTCCAGCTGCGACAAGGGTCTCGGGGTTCCTATCGAATTTCACCAGGGGAGTCAGGCCTCGTATCATGTTGAGGTAAGAACTCCTCTTTCCTCTTGAGTTGTAAAAGGGTTTTCAAGCCTCCTGTTGAGTTCAGATGGGGAATTTTGGCTTTTCCTAGAGGTGCAAGTGGGGAGTCAGACATCCCTTCATGTTGTGAGGGGTTACTCAGGGTTCCATTTAAGTCAGTGCAGGGAATCAGGCCTTCTCTCGAGTTGAGGAGGAGCTTGGTGTCCTTTCAACTTGCGGCAGGATCCGTGGGGTTCCTTTAGGGTTTCAATAGGTGAGACAGGCCTCCTCTATATTTGTGAGGGGAAGTTCAGATTCCTCTGAGTTGAAACAGGAAAATCATCCCTAATCTTGAGATGAGATGGGGAAAATGGGGCTATTCTCGAGTTGTGGCATGAAACTCAGGGTTCCTCTCGCGTGGCAATGGGTATCTCGGGGAACCTCTTGAGTTGCATAAAGGGAGTCAAGTCTCCTTTCAAGATTTAAAAGGGAACACGGGATTGCTCTCCAGGCACTGCAGGGAAAAGGGCCTCATCTTGTGTTGGGGGGGGTGACTCATGGTTTTTCTCGAGTTGTGGCGGGAAGCTTGGGGTTCCTCTTGATTTGTGAAGGTGAACTCAGGGAACCTCGTGCATTGCCTCAGGGAAGTAAAGTTTCCTTTTGAGAGGCAGAGCGGGATTGCTCTCAAGTCACTACAGGTGAATAGGGCCTCAACTCGCATTGAGGGAGGAATCACGTGGTGTTTCTCTAGTTGCAAAGGGGACCTCAGGGAATCTCCCACATTGCCTCAGGAAGTCAGGCCTTCTTTCAAGTTGCGAGGGGCAGCTTGGGATTCCTCTGGAGTCACTGCAGGTAATAGGGCCTCTTCTCAATTTGAGGCGGGAAACTTGGGCTTTTTCTACAGGTGCAACAGGGGTGTCAGACCTCCTTTCATGTTGTGAAGGGATATTCGGGGTTCCATTCGAGTCAGTGCATGGGAACTTGGCCTTATCTCGAATTGAGGGGTAAGTCAGTGTATTTTTGACTTGTGGCAGGAACCACAGGGCTCCTCTAGAGTTTCAATAGTTGAGACAGGCCTCCTCTTGAGGTGCAAGGGGAAAGTAGGGATTTCTCTAGAATCAAAGCATGGGAATCAGTCCTCATTTAGAGATGAAGTGGGCAACATGGGGCTCTTCTCGAGTTGCGGCAGGAATCTCGGGGTTCCTCTCGAGTGGCAATGGGTAGCTGGGGACCCTCTTCAGTTGCTTAAAGGGATTCAAGCCTCCTTTCGAGTTTCAAGAGGGAACCCAGGGTTGCTCTCAAGGCGCTGCAGGGGAAAAGGGCCTCTTCTCGCCTTCAGGTGGGAGTCTCGTGCTTATACTCTAGTTGTGGTGGGAAGCTTGGGGTTGTTCTCAACGTGTATCAGGGACCTCATGAAACCTCTCATGTTGCCTCAGGAAAGCCAAACCTCCTTTCAAGTTGTGAGGGGCACCTCAGGATTTCTCTCGAGTTGCTTCAGGAGAATCGGGCTTCATTTCTAGTTGAAGCAGGAAATTCAGGGCTCCTTTCAAGTTGTGCCATGGATCTCTTGTTCCTCTCGAGTTTCAACAGGGCAGTCAGGCCTCGGCTCATGTTGAGGCATGGAAATTCACTTTCCTCTCGAGATGTAAAATGGGTGTCAGGCCTCCTGTCGAGTTCAGGTGGGGAACTTGGGCTTTATCTAGAGGTGCAACAAGGGAGTGAGACCTCCCTTCGAGTTGTGAGGGGATACTCTGGGTTCCATTCATGTCGGTGCATGGGAATCAGTCCTCATCTTGAGTTGAGGGGAAACTCGTTGTCCTTCCGACATTCTGCAGGAACCGCTGGGTTTCTCTAGAGTTCTACAGGTGAGACAGGCCTCCTCTTGAGGTATGAGGGGAAAGTTGGAATTCCACTCTAGTCGAAGCAGGGATATCGGCCCTAATCTCGAGAAGAGGTAGGGAACATGGGGCTCTTCTTGAGTTGTGGCTGGAAACTGTGGTTCCTCTTGAGTTTCAGTGGGTGTCTTGGGAAACCTCTTGAGTTGCATAAAGGTAGTCAAGCCTCGTTTTGAGTGGGAACTCGGGATTGCTCTCTAGACGCTGCAGGGGAAAAGGGCCTCATCTCGCATTGAGGGGTGAATCTCAGGGTTTTTCTTGAGTTGTGGCAGGACGCTTGGTGTTCCTCTCGAGTTGTGATGGGGACCTCAATGAGCTTGTCGTCTTGCCTCAGGGAAGTCAAGTCTCCTTTCGAATTGCAAGGTGGTGCGTGGGAGAGCTATCGAGTCACTGCAGGGGAATCTCACCTCTTCTCCATTTAGCGGGAAATCTCGCGGTGTTACTTGAGTTGCAGTGGGAAGGTTTGCATTCCTCTCGAGTTGTGACGGGGACCTCAGGGAACCTCTCAAGTTGCCTCAGAGAAGTCAGGCCTCCTTTCCAGTTGCGAGGGGCACCTCGGGATTTCTCTGGAATTGCTGCAAGGGAATAGGGCCTCTTCTTGAGTTGAGGCCAGAAACTCAGGGTTCCTCTCTAGTTGTGACAAGGAACTCGGGGTTCCTATCGAGTTTCTATAGGGGAGTCAGGGCTCATCACTTTTTCAGACATGGAACTCCAGTTTCCTCTCAAGTTGTAAAAGGGCTGTCAGGCCTCTGGTCAAGATCAAGTGGGGAACCTGGGCTTTTTTGGAGGCGCAAGAGGGGAGTCAGACCTCCCTTCATGTTTTGAGGGTATTCTAGGGGTTCCATTCGAGTCAGTGCAGGGGAATCAGGCCTTATCTCTAGATGAGGGGGAAACTCAGGGTCCTTTTGACTTGCAGCAGGAACCACAGAGTTCCTTTCAAGTTTCAATTGAGACAGACCTCCTCTTGAGGTGCGAGGGGAAAGTCAGAATTCCTCTTGAGTTGAAGCAGGAGAATCAGCCCTCATCATTAATTCAGGTAGGTAATGGGGGCTCTTCTCGAATTGTGGTGGGAAACTCGGCGTTCCTCTCGAGTGGCGATGGGGATCTCAGGGAATCTCTTGAGTTGCATAAAGGGAGTCAAGTCTCCTTTCGAGTTTTGAGAGGGAACTCAGGATTGCTTTCGAGGGGCTGCAGGGGAAAAGGGCCTCATCTCATGTTGATGGGGGAATCTTGTGGTTTTTCTCGGGTTGCGGCAGAAGGTTGGGGTTCTTCCTGAGTTGCGACGGGGAACTCAAGGAGCCTCTCGTGTTGCCTCAGGGAAGTCATATCTCCTTTCAAGTTGCAAGGGGAAGCGCAGGATTGCTCTCCAGTCACTGCAAGGCAAACGGGCCTCATCTCTCATTGAGGAGTTAATCTCGTGGTGTTTCTCAAATTGTGGCGGGAAGATGTGGGTTCGTCTCAAGCTGCGATGGTGACCACATGGAACTTCTCATGTTGCCTCGGGGAAGTCAGGCCTGTTTTTGAATTGCGAGGGGCACATCAGGGTTCTGGTAGGTAGCTGCAGGGCAATAGGGTCTCATCTCGAGTTGAGACTGGAAATCCAGGTTCATTTTGAGTTATGACGGAGACCTCAGGGAACCTTTCATGCTGCCTCAGGCAAATCAGGCCTCCTTCCATGTTGCGAGGGGCACCTCGCGATTCCTCTGGAGTCATTGCAGGGGGATAGGTCCTCATCTCTAGTTGAGGCAGGAAACTCAGGTTTCCTCTCCAGTTGCAACAGGGATCTCGGGGTTCCTTTTTTTGGGGCAGAGGATCAGAAATATTTATTCAATTAGATTGAAATCCTCAGAAAAATCAACTCCATAGCTTTTGAGGGGAGGGAGGTGCAATTTGATCTACTACCAAGTGGGGATTTGGGGAGGGGCAGGTATTTTGGGAGTCTGGGTAGGGAGATTTCTTTTTTTAAGCTTTTATATTTCCTACTTCTAGGTGGCTATGAAGTGTCCTGGTCTCCTTCTGACAATGTTTTTTCTAGATAAAACTTTTCTTTAAGACGGGCCTTGTCAAAAACACAAGGTAGCTGTTGAGAGTACAATAACCCATTTACAAAATGTTTAATGGTCATTTGTGTAAGTGGATTTATATAAACAGAAAATAGTTCTAATTTTTCTTTGCCAAGTCACCAAGCGAAACGCTAGGACCAACACAATTAGGCCGAGGCTTTGGGGACAATGGCCGTACCTCCTCAGAGTAAGACTTGAGCGCCATCTGGAGGACACACTTGAAACTACAGCATGGCAACGGAAAAAGCTAATGTTTCCAAGCAACCCGGTATAATTGGGGAACTGATGGACAACAGAGGCAGGAAAGAACTGCCTCCATTCCATGGTTTCAGCTCCTACTATTTCAAGCTTCCATCGGAGCATTGATAGTAGTGTTACTGAGTGAGGTACTTTCAGCCGAGGTGGGAGATGAAACCATAACATCTGAAGAGCAGTAACATTAGTTTCTTAGTAAATACAGGTCAGGAAGTGTTTGCAAGAGGGAATCAGGCAAACAGTTCCCCAAATTATTGCATCTTGCTATCCCCTCTCCTTACCTTGAGTAGAGGAGTATA
This sequence comes from Cervus canadensis, assembly GCF_019320065.1. Classification (NCBI taxonomy): domain Eukaryota; kingdom Metazoa; phylum Chordata; class Mammalia; order Artiodactyla; family Cervidae; genus Cervus; species Cervus canadensis. The sequence continues at coordinate 535,248 of NC_057416.1, read as the reverse complement.
CACAATATCCACTTTATTCCCAAGATATAACCGACTGATAGTTAAGTTTTTTTTAAAAGGTATTTACATTTTAATAGATTGAAAGCCTTAGTGATAAAAAAAAAAAAAAAAGAGAGAGAGAGACAGAGAGAGAAATAATAGCAGAATTTCCAGTAGATGTCAACAGTTGGCTTTGGTAGAGTAAGAAGAACGTTTCCTTTATCAAATACTTAATTATTCCTTTTAAACAAACAAGGTCGCTTCCTTACTGATTCAGTCATTTTAATGAAATTGTTTTAAAAGGAGTATGTAACCCTTAAGAGTCTGAATAGTAAAAAATGCCTGTATTTCCCATTTCTGTATTTCTCCTGAGGTACTGGAATTTCTAATGAGACAGTAGTCTCCTACCTCAATGCTTTTCAAATATCTCTGGTGAAAAAAAATTTTTCTTTTTAAATTTCCAATCACTTGGTGGACCAATACTTGGGTAAATTAAAATCAAAATGTTATGAATTTTATGTTCATATCTAAAAATTCAGTGTCACTCTGTACTTGTCACAGACTGCTTTGTGTGCAGACTGGCATTGGTCTGTGGATGGCATAGAGAATCACCCCTCTAGTCTCTCTAAAAATACTTGCATTTGGCCTAAAGATCTCTGCCCACCATGGTTACATTCAGGAGCTTGACTTACACTTTTCTTTCAACTTTTACAAGAAGAGAGTCTACAAATCCATAATTATGAACATTTTAGATGCTTTCTTGTCTCCATCTTAAACTGACCCTCTACCTGCACTGTGTTGATGCAACTTTCTATTCCTTTGTTTATCAGTTCAATCCCGTTCAGGGTCACTAACTTTATTGGCGGTAAATTTGGCCTGGATGCCAGAAGCTCCTGTAAGACATGTGGGTAGCACAGAAGTTCAGATATTTGAGAATTCCCAGGAGGAATCCACCAGGAGGAAACAACATAGCTGACAAGACATATGCTTTCTTTCTTTCTTTCTTTTTTTTTTTTTGGCTGCCCACAGCACACGGGATCTTAGTTCCCCAGCCAGGAATTGAACCCACACCCTCTGCAGTGGAAGTGTAGAGTCCTAATCACTGGACCACCGTGGGAGTCCTGCTATGCTTTCTTGAAATAAAGATTACAGGAAAGCTTCAGTTGAACTTTTTTTCCCCCAAAAAAACACAGGTTGAAAGAGTCTTCTGATGGACAAGCGATTCCAGTATTCTGAACTTCTTTCATCCACTGGTTGAAAGGCAATGAATTCTCTTTTCTTATCCCAATAACTTCAAACTGAAAATTCCACGTGGCCATGTATGAAGTGAAATGTTCATAAATTTTCATTTATAAGGCACAAACCCTACACATCTCTCAAGAGAAAGGGAAAAAAAAGATGTGAAGACAGTAACCTAGGAAGAGAGGAGGTTCATCAAACTGGAGTGAAAAGCCACCTCCCTTTTTAGTAAACAGAGACCTTATACTGATAGGAAATACAGTCTTTGGGGAGGGTTTCAATGCAACCCCCTTCCCTGGATCACCGCAGAAGGTAGTCCTCAGGGGGCTGTGAAGCCAGGACACATCACTGTAAGTACCCACCCCCAACTCCCCATCCCACAGAAGCTGCCGGGCAGTGATGTCCCAGCAGAACATTCTGCCTACAGGGTGCCCAGTTCACCAGCCTCACCCAAAGGAGCCTTTGGGGACCACTCTTGCATGAGTACACGCATGTGCCTGTTCTGGGGCTTGATTTAAGCTGCTCTAAGCTGAGGTACAATGCTTTCCCGAGGACCATGAACTAGGAGAGTTACATGGGTCCTTCATAGGGCAGCACCTATTTAAGAGGCTGGACCTTGAGTTCCTCTTGAAATAATCAGATCCCTAGAACCAATTCACTCTACCAGGAGCTTTTTGAACATGCTTGTCAAAATCTGGAGAAGATCCTCTGAAGAAAACTCCGGATCTTCTGGCATGAAAAGCAGCCCTAGTAGATGTCAGGTAATCCTGCGGTGCACGGAGGTAAAACAGAAGGGTCCCATGACACCAAACAGTAGCCATGCTTGCTGGTTGGGCCTCCTGATAGCTCTTGGCACTGTATTTTCTAGTACCATTTCCATCAGTATTATATGAGAGTAAATATCCTGAATGTCTGCCTGGATCCAAGCATTTCCTGGAAGCATGACTGCTTCATTGTCCTCGCTATGCCCATGCAAGGTACAGCTGGGAGTGAATAGCACTCTGGAGAAAACAGCCAGGCAGACATCATCCTGAGAAAAGCGGGCTAGAGAAGGGACCAGAAGTCAGACAAATCCAGTATCCAATCACCGAAGACCAGCATTGCAAAAGAATGCCCATTTCAATACAGTGTGGTCCAGCCACCTTGTAATTTTTTCAGTCCAATTAGATTTTCCCTCTAGTCCAGGGCTGACCCCCGGAGGCCACAGTCAGAATGCTACTCAATTTTCAGGCATGAAGATTCTTAAATTCAGTGTCCGACGAACCTTAGCCAAGGTCCCTTCCCTTCCTGTGTCTCCTAAGGCTACAGCCCAGAGGATGGAATATAAACCTTTTATTCAGGACAATGATAACAAAACTCTTGGATCCTCTGGCTTCCCAATGCCATAGCCATAGCCAGCCTTGGAAATATAGTGCTCGTTTAAAAGCCCGCTCTTAAAAACACAAAGTCACCTCCTACTGTGGACTCAAGTTCCCCCCAAATCACGACAGGCCGCCTCCACACCGCGCCCCACCTGGCAGTCTCAGGAATCTTTCTTGGTCAGTCTGGCCTTGATTTTTTGTCTTGAGAAGGCTGCAGTGCCCACACTGCAGGCCACCAAGAAGAAGATGGAGAGGCAGGCCAGGTAGAGGGACAGGGGGCTGTGGCGTGGCAGGTAGATGTCCTGTCGCCCCTTGTAGTCCAGGAGGATGGCCTCCAGCTGGGAGAGTGTGCAGACAGACAGAAGGGTGTGGAAGATCTGGTGCCCGTGGCCCACGACGTCACAGGAACCAGGGAAGTACTTCTCTGGGACCGGGCAGGAGAAGAAGTAGGCACTGACCAAGAAGAAGATGATCTGGAGGGCATGGTACCAGGCCGCTGGGTCCTGGCAGCCGGACAGGTGGCACAGAACCAGGTGATGGACCACAGGGCTGATGTCCAGGATGTAGGCCAGCCTGGACAGCACCACCTGGCAGATCTTCCTCATGCCCGGGTAGGGCCTGTGGTACCGGTACTTCGTGTAGCAGCATCCGGCGCATGATAACTAACCACAGAAGGCGGCGGCCGGCAGGAAGAGGAGCCAGAAGTGCTCGTACCAGGCTTGGTCGGCGGTGTAGAAGAAGTGGACCAGGGCGCTGCCCTACTGATAAACGCTCACGCCCACGTAGTCCACGAAGTAGAAGGTGTAGTGTGAGAGCTCCGACTTGGACTGCAGCAGGTGGGCCAGGAGGCTGAAGGCGAGGTATGTGATGGAGGACAGGACATAGACGAGCAGGGGCAGCGCGTAGGCAGAGGTCCACGGCAGGTCCTCGTCCTCCACAAAGGCCCAGAACCGCAGGAGGACGGCCAGTGCCGCCAGCAGGTGGGTCCAGACGTTGACCACCTCGTTGTGTTTCAGAAAGAGGCTGAAGAAGTAGTAGCGCCACTCATGGCCAGTGGGGCGGTACCCGGCGCGGATGTAGGGCTCCCGGAAGAGCTGGGGCACGTCGGTCTCGGGGACAGTGCCGGGCATCTTGGGCAGCCCATCTTCCAGGATCTTGGGCAGGCATCACAGATGCTGCCCACTCATGGACAGGGTGCTCAGACGCTCCAGGATGGTGGTCATGGCTGCCCTGGGATGCTACCTTTCCTGAGTACCCAAATCTGTATGCGATAAGTTTCAGGCTTCAAAAATATTTAACTTGCACTTGGAATTTTTAGGTGATACATGACCCAGATGAGCACGGTGATTATTTCATAAAAGAGTGGCAACGGCAGCTGAGCCCGTGCATGCAGCCCTGCCCACACTCCCAGCCCAAGATCCCGCTCCCAGCTTCCTGCAGGCGGCGGTGACTGCAGCCAGTGAGTCGGAGGAGCGGCGGGGAAGAGGGGCCACCCGGGGACGGGCTCCACCCGGCTCCCTTGGGGTTCCTATCGAGTTTCAACAGGGGATTCAGGCCTCGTCTCATGTTGAGGCATGGAACTCTTGTTTCCTCTTGTGGTGTAAAAGGATTTTCAGGCCTCCTGTAGAGTTCAGGCAGGGAATTTCTGCTTTTTCTAGAGGTGCAAGTGGGTAGTCAGACCACCTTTCATGTTGTGAGGGGGTACTTGGGGTTCCACTTGAGTCAGTGCATGGGAATCTGGCCTTCTCTCGAGTTGAAGGGTAACTTCGTGTCCTTTAGACTTGCAGCAAGAACGTGGGGTTCTTCTCGAGTTTTGGTAAGTGAGACAAGCCTCCTCTTGAGGTGTGAGGGTAAAGTCAGTATTCCTCTCGAGTTGAAGCAGGGGAGTAGGCCTCTTTTTGAGATAAAGTGGGAAACACGGGGCTCTTCTCTAGCTGTGCAAGGAAACTCAGCGTTCCTCTTGAGTTGCGACGGGTATTTCAGCGAACCTCTTAAATTGGAAAAAGGAGTCAAGCATCCTTTTGAATTTCCAGAGGGAACTTGGTTTTGCTCTCGAGGCATTGCAGGGGGATGGGGTTCATCTCGCGTTGAGGGGCAATCTCATGGTTTTTCTCGAATTACGGTGGGAAGCTTGGGGTTCCTCTCGAGTTGGGAACGGGAGCTAAGGGAACCTCTCATGTTGCCTCAGGGAAGCCAGGCCTCCTTTCGGGTTGCAACTGTCACCTCAGGATTCCTCTCGAGTCGCTGCAATGGAATAGGCCTCATCTTGATTTGAAGTGGGAAACTCAGGATTCCTCACCAGTTCCAACAGGAATCAAGTATCAACAAGAGAGACAGGCCTCGTCTTGTTTAGAGGCATGGAACTCCACTTTCCTCTCCAGTTGTTAAAGGGGCGTTAGGCATCCTGTCGAGTCCAGGCATGGAATTTGGGCTTTTTCTAGACTTGCAACAGGTCAGTCAGACCTCCCTTCATGTTGTGTGGGGATATTCAGAGTTCCATTCGAGTTGGTACAGGGGAATCAGTCCCTATCTCGAATTGAGGGGGAACTCGGTGTCCTTTTGAGTTGCGGAAGGAAACGTGGGGTTCCTCTTGGGGTTCAATAGGTGAGACAGGCCTCCTCTTGAGATGCGAGGGAGAAAGTTGGGATTCCTCTAGAGTTGTATCAGGGGAATTGGCCCTTGTTTGAGATGAGGTGGGTAACATGGGGTTCTTCTCTAGTTGTCATGGGAAACTTGGGGTTTCTCTCAAGTTGCAATGAGTGTTTCGAGGAATCTTTTGAATTGCATAAAAGGAATCAAGCCTCCTTTCGAGTTTTGAGAGGGAACTCAGTATTGATCTTGAGGCCCTGCAGGGGAACTGGGGCTAATCTCACGTTGAGGGGGGGATATCCTGGTTTTTCTCAAGTTGTACTCTGGAAGCCTGAGGTTCCACTCAAGGTGTGAAGGGGACTTTAGTGAAACTCTTGTGTTGCCTCAGAGAAATCAGGCCTCATTTCAACTTGCGATGGGTACCTCAGGATTCCTCTTGAGTTACTGCATGGGAAGAGGTCCTCGCCTCGAGTTGAGATGGAAACTCAGGGTTTGGGTCTTATCTCTAGTTGAGGGGGAACTTGGTATCATTTCAACTTGAGGCAGGAACTGTGGGGTTCCTCTTGAGTTCCCACAGGTGAGACAACCTCTTCTTGAAGTTCGAGGGGAAAGTCGGGATTCCTCTTAAATGGAAACTGGGGGATCAGCTCTCATCTCTCAATCAGGTGGGGAACACGGGGCTCTTCTTGAGTTGTGGTGGGAAACAATGGGTTCCTCTCAAGTGGAGACAGTAATCTCTGGTAACCTCTTGAGTTGCATAAAGGGAGACAAGCCTGCTTTTGAGTTTTGAGAGGGAACTTGGGATTGCTCTCAAGGCACTTCAGAAGAAAAAAGCCTCATCTTGTGTTAAGGGGGTAATCTTGTGGTGTTTCTCAAGTTGTGGCAGGAAGCTTTGGATTCCTCTTGAATTTCATCAGTGATGTCAAGGAACCCCTCATGTTGCCTCAGGGAAGTCAGGCCTCCTTTCGATTTGTGAAGGGCACCGTGGGATTCTCTCGAGTAACTGCAGCAGAACAGGGTGTCACCTTGCATTGAGGGGGGAATCTTGTGGTTTTTCTCAAGTTTCGTCAGGAATATTGGGGGATCCTTTCGAGTTGTGACATGGTCTTCAGGGAACCTCTTGTATTGCCTCAGGGAAATCAAGTCTCCTTATGAGTTGCAAAGGGGATCACGGGATTGCTCTCAAGTCACTGCAGGGGAATCAGCCCTCATCTTGCATTGTGGGAGGAATCCCGTGGTGTTTCCTGAGTTGCATCAGGAAGCTCTGGGTTCCTCTCAAATTGTGACGGAGACCTCAGGGAAGCTCTCATGTTGCCTCAGGGAACTCATGCCTCCTTTCAAGTTGCGATGGGCGCCTCAGGATTCCTCTTGAGTCACAGCAGTGGAATAGGGCCTCATCTTGAATTTAGGCGGGAAACTCAGGGTTCCTCTCCGGTTGCGACAGGGATCTCAGGGTTCATATCGAGTTTCAACAGGGGAGTTAGGCCTTGGTTCATGTTGTTGGATGAAATTCCGCTTTCCTCTCGAGTTGTAAAATGGGTGTCAGAGCTCCTGTCAAGTTCAGATGGGAAACTTTTTCTTTTTCTCGAGGTGCAACAGGGGAATCAGAAATCCCTTCGTGTTGTGAGGGGATCCTCGGGGTTCCATTTGAGTCAGTGCAGGGGAATCAGGCCTTATCTGCAGGTGAGGGGGAACAAGGTGTCTTTTCTACTTGCCACAGGAATCATGAGGCGCCTCTCGAGTTTCAGTAGGAGAGACAGGCCTTCTCTTGAGTGTGAGGGGAAAGTCGGGATTCCTCTGGAGTCAAAGCAGTGGAATCGGCCCTCATCTCGAGAGGAGGCGGGGAACACGGGGCTCTTCTTGAGTTGCGGCAGGAAATTTGGGGTTCCTCTCGAGTGCTGATGGGTAACTTGTGGAACCGCTTGAGTTGAATGAAGAGAGTCAAGCCTTCTTTCGAGTTACGAGAGGGAATTCTGGATGACTCTTCAGGTGCTGCAGGGGAAAAGGTGTCATCTCACCTTGAATGGGGAATCTTGTGGTTTTTCTCTAGTTGCGGCAGAAGCTTGGGGTTTTTCTTGATTGCGACATGGGACTCAGGGAACCTATTGTGTTCCTCAGGGAAGTCAAGTCTACTTTTGAGTTGCGAAGGGGAGTGCTCGATTGCTCTCGAGTCACTGGAGGGGAATCATGCCTCAGCTCCCATTGAGGGGGGTAGTCTCGATGTTTTTCTCGAGTTGTGGTGGAAAGATTTGGTTCCACTCGAGTTGTGACAGGGACGTTAAGGAACCCCTCATGTTGCCTCAGGGAAGTCAGGCCTCCTTTCGAGTTGCATTGGGTGACTCAGGATTCCTCTCCAGTCGCTGCAGGGGGATAGGACCGCATCTCAAGTTGAGGCAAGAACCTCAGGGTTCTTCTCAAGTGGCAACGTGGATCTCGGTGTTCCTAATGAGTTTCAAAATGGGAGTCAGGCCTCGTCTCGTGTTGAGCATGGAACTCCGCTTTCCTCTCGAGATGTTAAAGGGGTGTCAGGCCTCCTATCCAGTTCATGAGGGGAACTTGGGCTTTTTCTCAAGGTGCAATGGGGGAGTCAGACCTCGCTTCATGTTGGGAGGAGATAGTCAGGATTAGATTCAAGTTGATGCACCATAATCAGGCCTTATCTTGAGTTGAGTGGAAACTCAGAGTCCTTTCGACTTGCAGCAGGAACTGTGGGGTTCCTCTTGAGTATCAGTAGGTGAGACAGGCCTCCTCTTGAGGTGCGTGGGAAAAGTTGGGATTCCTCTGCAAACAAAACAGGGGACTCAACCTTCATCTCGAGATGAGGTGGGGAACACAGGGCTCTTCTCGAGTTGTTTTGGGAAAATTGGGGGTCCTCTTGAGATGTGACAGGTATTTCGGGTAACCCTTTGTGTTGCATAAAGGGAGTCAAGCCTCCTTTTGAGTTTTGAGAGGGAACTCGGGATTGCTGTTGAGGCACTGCAGGGGAAAAGGGTGTCATCTTGCATTGGGGGGGGAATCTCGTGTTTTTTCTTGAGTTGCGGTGGTTAGCTTGGGATTCCTCTCAAGTTGCAACGGGGACCTTAGGGAACCTCAGGTCTTGTCTCAGGGAAGTCAACTCTCCCTCCAAGTTGCGAGGGGGAGTGCGGGATTGCTCTTGTGTCACTGCAGGGGGATCGGGCCTCATCTCCCATTGAGAAGGGAATCTCATGGTGTTACTCGAGTTGTGGCAGGAAGCTCTGGGTGCCTCTCAAGTTTCAATGAGGATTTCAGGTAACCTCTCATGTTGCCTCAGGGAAGTCAGACCTCCTTTTGAGTTGTGAGGGGTGCCTCGGGATTCCTCTAGAGTCACTGCAGGGAATTGAGCGTCATCTTGCATTGAGGGGAGATCTCGTGGGTTTTCTCCAGTTGCAGCAGGAAGCTTTGGGTTCTTCTCGAGTTGTGATGTGGACCTCAGGGAACCTCTCTTGCTGCCTCAGGGAAGTCAAGTCTCCTTATGAGTTGCGAGTGGGAGCATGGGTTTGTTCTCAAGTCACTGCTCCGGAATTGGGCCTCATCTCTCATTGAGGGGGAAATCTTGTGCTGTTTGCAGAGTTGCAGCGGGAAGCATTGGGCTCCTTTCAAATTGTGATGGGATTCTCAGGGAAACTGTCATGTTGCCTCAGGGAAGGCAGCCAATTTTTCAAGTTGCGAGGGGGCGCCTCGGGTTTCCTCTCAAGTCACTGCATGGGAATAGGGCATCATCTCGCACTGAGGGGGGAATCTCGTGGTTTTTCTTGAGTTGTGGCGGGAAGCTTGGGGTTCCTCTCTAGTTGCTATGTGGACACAGGGAGCCTCTTGTGTCAGGCAAGTCAATTCTCCTTACGAGTTGTGAAGAGGAGTGCAGGATTGCTCTTGAATCACTGCTTGGGAGGCAGGCCTCATCTCACATTGAAAGGGGAATCTTGTGGTGTTTCACGAGTTGCAGAGGGAATCTTTGGGTTCCTCTCAAATTGCAAAGGGGACCTCAGGGAACATCTCATGTTGCCTCAGGGAAGTCATGCTACCTTTCAAGTTGCAAGGAGCACCTCGATATTCCTCTAGAGTCATTGCAGGGGACTAGGGCCTCATCCTGAGTTGAGGCAGGAAACTCAGGGTTCCTCTCCATTTGTGACAGGGATCTTGGTGCTCCAATAGAGTTTCAATAGGCAAGTCAGGCTTCATCTCGTGTTGAGGCATGGAAGTCTGCTTTCCTTTCGAGATGTAAAAGGGGTGCCAGGCCTCCTGTCGAGTTCACATGGGGAACTTGGACTTTTTCTAGAGGTGCAAGAGGGGGGTCAGACCTCCCTTCATGTTGTGAGGAGATAACTTGGGGGTTGATTTGAGTTGCTACCCCAGAATCAGGCCTTATCCTGAGTTGAGGGAAAACTTGGTGTCCTTTCGACTTTCGGCAGTAAGTGCAGGGTTCCTCTCGAGTTTCAATAGGTGAGACAGGCCTCCTCTTGAGGTGCGTGGGCAAAGTCAGGATTCTTCTTGAAACGAATCAGGGGAATCGGCCCCCATCTCGAGATGAGGTGAGGACCACAGTGCTCTTCTCGAGTTCTGGCGGGAAAATCTGGGGTCATCTGGGGTATCTCAGGTAACCCCTTGAGTTGCATAAAGGGAGTCAAGCCTCCTTTTGAGTTTTGAGAGGGAACTTGGGATTGCTCTTGAGGTCCTGCAGGGGGAGAGGGCCTCTTCTTCTGTTGAGGGTAGAATCTCGTGGTTTTTCTCAAGTTGCAGCTGGAAGCTTGGGGTTCCTCTGGTATTATGACAGGGACCTCAGGGAACCTCTCATGTTGCCTCAGGGAAATCAAGTCTGCTTTCAAGTTGCGAGAGGGAGCACGGGTTGCTCTCGAGTCACACCAGGGGAATTGGGTCTCATCTGGCATCGAGGGGGGAATCTCGTGGTGTTTCTCTAGTTGCGGCTGGAAGATTTGGGTTCGTCTCGAGTTGCAACTGGAACCTCAGGGAACCTCTCATGTTGCCTCTGGGAAGTCAGCCCTCCTTTCAAGTTGCGAGGGGCACCTAGGGATTTCTCTAGAGTTGCTACAGGGGAATAGGTCCTCATCTCCAGTTGAGGCGGGAAACTCAGGTCTCCACTCCAGTTGCGACAGGGATCTCGAGGTTCCTATCGAGTTTCATCAGAGGAATCAGGCCTCGTTTCGTTTAGAAGTATGGAACTCGGTTTTTCTCTCGAGTTGCAAAAGGGGTTTCAGGCCTCCTGTTGGGCTGATGTGGGGAACTTGGGCTTTTTTGGAGGTGAAGAGGGGATCACACCTCACTTTGTGTTGTTAGGGGATACTCGGGGTTCCATTCGAGTGTGTGCAGGGGAATCAGGCCTTATCTCGAGTTGAGGGGGAACTCAGTGTCCTTATGACTTGCTGCAGGGACCACAGGGTTCCTCTCCAGTTTCAATAAGTGAGACAGGCCCCTCTTGAGGTGCAAGGGGAAAGTCCAGATTCCTCTTGAGTCAAAGCAGGGGAATCAGCACGAGGCTCTTTTTTAGTTGTGGCGGGAAACTCGGAGTTGCTCTCGTGTTGTGATGAGTATCTTGGGGAACCTCTTGAGTTGCATAAAAGGAGTCAAGCTTCCTTTTGAGTTTCTAGAGGGACTGGAGATTGCACTCGAGGCTGCAGTGGAATTGGGCCTCATCTCGTGATGAGGGGGGAAATCCTGTGATTTTTCTCGAGTTGCGGCGGGAAGCTTTGGAATCCTCTCGAGTTGCAACAGGGACCACAGGGGACGTCTCTGGTTGCCTCAGGGAAGTCAAGTCTCCTATCAAGATGCGAGGGGGAGCACAGGGTTGTCCTGGAGTCACTGCAAGTGAATCGGGCCACATCTCATATTGAGAGGGGAATCTCGTGGTGTTTCTCGAGTTCCAGCGGGAAGATTTGGTTCCTCTCGAGTTGTGACGGGGACTGCAGGGAACCTCTCATATTGCCTCAGGGATGTCAGGCCTCCTTTCACGTTGAGAGGTACACTTCAGGATTACTCTCGAGTCAGTGAAGGGTAATAGGGCCTTATTTTGAGTAAAGGTGGGAAACAGCAGTCTACTCTGGTTGTGACAGGGATCTTGGGGTTCTTATCGAGTTTCAACAGGGGAGTCAGGCCTCGTCTTGTGTTGAGGCATGGAACTCTGCTTTCTGCTCCAGCTGTAGAATGGGTATCAGGCTTTCTGTCGAGATGAGTTGGGGAACTAGGGCTTTTTCTAGAGGTTCAACAGGGGAGTGAGACCTCCCATCACGTTGTGACAGGATACTCAGGGTTCCATTCGAGTTGGTGCAGAAGAATCAGTCTTTATCTCAAGTTGAGGGGGGAAAGTGGTGTTCTTTTGACTTGAGGCATGAACATGGCGCTTCCTCTGTTGTTTCAATAGCTGAGACAGGCCTTCTCTTATGGTTCAAGGGGAAAGTCGGGATTCCTCTCGAGACGAAGCAGGGGAAGTAGGCCTCTTTTCGAGATGAGGTGGAGAACACAGGGCTCTTCTCGAGTTGTGGTGAGATACACGAGGTTCTACCCGAGTTGCAACAGGTATCTCGGGGAACCTCTTGAATTGCATAAAGGGAGTCAAGCCTCCTTTTGAGCTTCAAGAGGGATCTTAGTGTTGCTCTCTAGGGAATGCAGGGGAAAAAGGCCTCATCTCGCTTTGAGGGTGGAATCCCATGGTTTTTCTGGTCTTGTGGCATGAAGCTTTGGGTTCCTCTCAACTTGCAAAAGGGACATCAGGGAACCTCTCATGTTGCCTCTGGGAAGTCAGGCCTTCTTTCAAGTTGCAAAGGGAACCTTGTGATTCCTCTAGAATCCCTGCCTCATCTCACGTGAGGCGGAAATCTCATAGTTCCTCCTCAGTTGTGACAAGGATCTCGGGGTTCCTATCGAATTTCAACAGGGGAGTCAGGCCTCGTGTCATGTTGAGGCATGGAATTCGCTTTCCTCTTGAGTTGTAAAAGGGGTGTCAGGCGTCCTGTCGAGTTCAAGCAGAGAACTTGGGCTTTTTTTTTTTTTTAAGGTGCAACAGGGGTGTCAGCCTCCCTTCGTGTTGTTAGGGGATACCCGGGGTTCCATGTGAGTCAGTGCAGGGCAATCAGGCCTTATCGAGTTGAGGGGGAACTTGGTGTCCTTTTGACTTGCAGAGGAACTGCAGGCTTCCTCTCAAGTTTCAGTACGTTAGAGAGGCCTCCTCTTGAGGTGCAAGGGGAAAGTCGCGATTCCTCTCAAGTCAAGCAGGTGAAGTGGGCCTCATCTAGAGATGAGGTGGGGAAACTGGGAATCTTCTCCACTGGTGGCGGGATACTTGAGGTACCTTTCGAGTTCGACGGTTATCTTGGGGATTCTCTTAAGTTCAATAAAGGGAGTCAAGTCTCATTTCAAGTTGAGAGTGGGAGCTTGGCATTGCTCTCAAGTCACTGCGGGGGAATCGGGCCTCATCTTGCATTGAGGGGGAAATCTCGTGGTGTTTCTCGAGGTCTGGCAGAACCTTTGGGTTCTCTCGAATTGCATCAGGGATCTCAGGGATCCTCTCAAATTTCTCAGGGAAGTTCGGCCTCCTTCCCTGTTCCGAGGGACACCTCAGGATACCTCTCAAGTTGTTGTCGGGGTATAGGACCTCATCTTGAGTTGAGGCGGCAAACTCCTGGCTCCTTCCCAGTTGCTACAGGGATCTCAGGTTTCGTATCGAGTTTCAACAGGGGAGACAGCCCTCGTCTCGTGTTCAGGCATGGAACTCCGTTTTCCTCTTGGGTTGTAAAAGTGGTGTCAGAGTTCCTGTTGTGTTCAGGCGGGGATCTTGGACTTTTTCTAGAGGTGCAACAGGGGAGTCAGACCTCCCTAAGTTTTGTGAGGGGATACTCAGGGTTCCATTTGAGTCGGTGAAGGGGAATCATTCCTTATCTTGCATTGAGGGGGAACTCGGTGACCTTACGACTTATGTCAGGAAATGCCGGGTTCCTCTCATATTTCAATCTGAGTCAGGCCTCCTCTTTTGGTGTGAAGGGAAAGTCGGGATTTCTCTTGAGTCTAATCAGCAGATTCGGGCCTCATCTGAAGGTGAGTTGGGGAACACTGTGCTCTTCTCGAATTGTGGCGGGAAACTCGGATTTCCTCTCAAGTGGTGACAGGTATCTCAAGGAACCTCTTGAGTGGCATAAAGGAAATCAAACCTCCTTTTGAGTTTCAAGAGGGAACTCGGGATTGCTCTCAAGGAGCTGCAGGGGAAAAGGGCCTCCTCTCAAGTTGGGGGGGTGGATCTCGTATTTCCCAAGTTGCAGTGTGAAGCGTAGTGTTCCTCTTGAGTTTCGACGGAAACTTCAGGGAACCTCTCTTGTTGTCTCAGGGATTTCAGGCTTCGTTTCGAGTTGCCAGGGGCACCTCGGGATTCCTCTCGAGTCGCTGCAGGGGAATTAGGCCTCATCTCGTATGAGTGAGGAATCTCATGGTGTGTCTCAAGTTGCGGCAGGGACATCAGGGAGCCTCTCATGTTGCATCAGGGAAGTCAGCCTCCTTTCATGTTTCGAGGGGTACCTCAGGATTCCTCTCGAGTCGTTCTAGGGGAATAGGGCCTAATATCGAGTTGAGGTGGGAAACTCAGGGCTCCTTTCCAGTTGTGACAGGGATCTTGGGGTTCCTACCAAGTTTCAACAGGGGAGTCAGGCCTCATCTCATTTTGAGGCATGGAACTCCACTTTCCTCTGGAGTTGGAAAAGGGGTGTCAGGCTTCCCGTCATGTTCAGTCAGGGAACTTTGGCTCTTTCTAGACAAGCAGCAGGGGAGTCAGACCTTTCTTCGTGTTGTGAGGGGATACTCAGGATTCCATTAGAGTCCGTGCAGGGGAATCAGGCCTTGTCTCATGTTGAGGGGGAACTTGGTGTCCTTTCGTCTTTCGGCAGGAACCGCGGGGTTCCTCTCAAGGTTCAGTAGATGAGACAGACCTGCGCTTGAGGTGCAGGGGAAAGTCGGGATTCCTCTCGAGTCGAAGCAGGGGTATCGGCCCTCATCTCGAGATGAGGTGGAACACTTCTAGAGTTGTGGCGAGAAACTCGGGGTTCCTCTCTAGTGGCCACGGGTGTCTCAGGGAACCCCTTGAGTTGCATAAAGGGAGTCAAGCCCCCTTTCGAGTTTTGAGAGGGAACTCGGGATTGCTCTCGAGGTGCTACAGGGTAAAAGGGCTTCATCTCGTGATGATGGAGGAATTTCTTGTTTTTTTTTTTTTTTCAATTGGGGCGGGAAGCTTAGGGTTCCTGTAAAGTTACGATGGGGATCTCAGGGAACCTCTCATGTTGCCTCAGGGAAGTCAGCCCTCTTTTCAAGTTGTGAATGTCACAAGTAGCTGCAGGGGAATCAGGCTTCATCTCGAGTTAAGGCAGGAAACTCAGGGCTCCTCTCCAGTTGCAACAGGGATCTCGGGGATCCTACCGAGTTTCAACAGGGAGTCAGGCCTCATCTCATGTGGAAGCATGGAACTCCGCTTTCCTCTCGAGTTGTAAAAGAGGTGTCAGACTGCCTGTCATGTTCAGGCAGGGAAGTTGGGCTTTTTTATAGGTGCAACAGAGGAGTCAGACCTCCCTTCATGTTGTGAGGGGATACCAGGGTTCCATTCAAGTCAGTGCAGGGGAATTGGGACTTATCTCGAGGTGAGGTGAAACTCTGTGTGCTTATAACTTGTGGCAGGAACCTTGGGGTGGTTTGCAATAGATGAGACAGGCCCCCTCTTGAGGAGTGAGGAGAAAGTCAGGATTCCTCTCTAGTCGAAGCAGGGGAATCGGCTCTCATCTTGAGATAAGGTGAGGAACATGGGACTCTACTTGAATTTCTGTGGGAAACTCAATGTTCCTCTTGAGTTGCGACCTGTATCTCGTGGAACCTCTTGAGTTGCATAAAGGGAGTCAAGCCTCCTTTTGAGTTTTGAGTGGGAGCTCGGGATTGCACTGGATGTGCTGCAGGTTATAGAGGCCTCATCTCACGTTGATGGGGGGGAATCTCTTGGTTTTTCTCAATTGCAGAGGGAAGCTTGAGATTTCTCTAGAGTTGCAACGGGATCCTCAGGGAACCTTTCATGTTGCCTCAGGTAAGTCAGGCCTCCTTGCAAGTTGCAAGGGACAGCTTGGGATTCTCTCAAGTCACTGCAGAGGAATAGGGCCTCATCTCGAGTTTAGGTGGGAAACTCAGGGTTCCTTTCCAGTTACAAGTGGGATCGCGGGGTTCCTATCGAGTTTCAACAGGGGAGTCAGGCCTCGGCTCGTGTTGAGGTATGGAACCCCTCTTTCCTCTTGTGTCGTAAAAGGGGTGGCAGGCCTCCTGTCGAGTTCAGGCAGGGAACTTGGGATTTTTCTAGAGGTGCAACAGGGGAGTCAGACCTCCCTTCGTGTTGTGAGGGTATACTCAGGGTTCCATTCGAGTCAGTACAGGGGAATCAGGCCTTGCCTCGTGTTTAGGGGGACTCAGTTCCTTTCAACTTCTGGCAGGAACCCCGGAGTTCATCTCAAGTTTCCATAGGTGAGACACGTCTGATCTTGAGGTGCTAGGGGAAACTCAGGATTCCTCTCCAGTCGCTGCATGGGAAAAGGGACTCATCTTGAGTTGAGGCGGGAAACTCAGGGTTCCTCCCCAGTTACGAAAGGGATGTCGGGGTTCCTATAGAGGTTCCACAGAGGAGTCTGGCCTCGTCTTGTGTTGAGGCATGGAAATCCGCTTTCCACTCATATTGTTAAAGGGGTGTGAGGGCTGCTGTTGAGTTCAGGCAGGGAACCTGGACTTTTTCTAGATGTGCAACAGGGGAGTCAGACGACCCTCATGTTGTGAGGGGTTGTTCAGGGTTCCATTCCAGTTGGTGTAGGGGAAGCAGTGCTTTTCTTGTGTTCAGGGGAACTCGGTGTTCTTGGGACTTGCAGTGAAACTGCCAGGTTCCTCTCAAGTTTCAACAGGTGAGACAGGTCTCCTCGAGATGAGTTGGGGAACATGGGACTTTTCTTGAGTTGTGGTGGGAAACACAAGTTTACTTTCGAGTGGCGATGGGAATCTTGTGGTTTTTCTCGAGTTGTGGTGGGAAGCTTGGAGTTCCTCTCCAGTTGTAACAGGGACCTCAGGGAACCTCTCATGTTGGCTCAGGGAAGTTAGGCCTCCTTTCAAGTTGTGAGGGACACCTCGGGATTCCTCTTGATTCGCTGCAGGGGAATAGGGCCTCACCTCCAATTGAGGCCGGAAACTCAGCGTTTCTCTCTAGTTGCGACAGGGATCTCGGGATTCCTATCGAGTTTCCACAGGGGAGTCTGTCTTTGTCTCCTGTTGAGGCATGGAAATCCGCTTTCCACTCATATTGTTAAAGGGGTGTGAGGGCTGCTGTTGAGTTCAGGCGGGGTACCTGGCTATTTTCTAGATGTGCAACAGGGGAGTCAGACCTCCCTTTGTGTTGTGAGGGGATATTTGGGGTTCCACTCGAGTCAGTGCAGGGGAATCAGGCCTTATTTTGAGTTGATGGGGAAATCGGTGTCCTTTCCACTTGCAACAGGAACCGCAGGGTTCCTCTCGAGTCTCAAAAGGTGAGGCAGGCCTCCTCTTCAGGTGTGAGGGGAAAGTCTGGATTCCTCTCATGTTGAAGCATGGGTATCGGCCCTCATCTCAAGTTGTGGTGGGAGACACAGTGTTCCTCTTGACTTGTTTCAGGAAATTCGGGGTTCTTCTAGAGTTTTGGCTGGTATCTTAGGGAACCCATTGAGTTGCATAAAGGGAGTCAAACCTTTGAATTTCAAAATGCAACTCGGGATTTCCCTCGAGGTGCTGCAGGGGAAAACATCCTCATCTCACATTGAGGCGTGTATCTCATGTTGTTTCTTGAGTAGCAGCAGGAAGCTCTAGGTTCTCAAGTTGTGGTGGGAAAGTCAGGGAACCTCTTATGTTGCCTCAGGGAAGTCAGGCCTCCTTTAGACTTGCAAGGAGCGCCTCAGGATGCCCCTCAAGTCCCTGCAGGGAAATAGGGTCTCATCTTGAGTTTAGGTGGAAAACTCAGGGCTCCTCTCCAGTTGCCACAGGGATCTCATGTTTCCTATCGAGTTTCAACAGGGGAGTCTGGCCTTGTCTCGTGTTGAGGCATGGAACTCCCCTTTCCTCTCAAGTTGTAAAAGGGGTGACAGGCCTCCTTTCAAGTTCAGGTGGGGAATTTGGGTATTTTCTAGATGTACAACTGGGGAGTCAGACCTCCCTTTGTGTTGTGAGGGGATACTCGGGGTTCCAATCGTGTCAGTGCAGGGAAATTAGGCCTTATCTCGAGTTGAGTGTCCTTTCGACTCGTGGCAGGAACTGAGGGGTTCCTCTCGTGTTCCAAGAGGTGAAACAGGCCTCCTCGTGATGTGCGAGTGGAAAATTGGGGTTCCCCTCGACTCACTGCAGGGGAATTGGCCCTCATCTCGAGATGAGGTTGGGAACACGAGGCGCATCTCGAGTTGTGGTGGGAAAATCTGAGTTCCTCTAGAGTTGTGATGGGTATCTTAGGGAACCCCTTGAGTTGCATAAAGGGAGTCAAGCCTCTTATCGAGTTTAGGAGGGAACTCGAGATTGTTCTTGAGGCACTGCAGGGGAAAAGGGCCTCATCTTGATTTGAGGGGGGAATCTCGTCGTTTTTCTCGAGTTGCAGCAGGAAGATTGGTGTTCCTCTTGAGTTGAGATGGGGAACTCGGAACCTCTCATGTTGGCTCAGGAAAGTCAGGCCTCCTTTCAAGTTGTGAGGGGCACCTCAGGATTCCTCTTGAGTCTCTGCAGGGGAATAGGGCCTCACCTTGAGTTGAGGCTGGAAACTCAGAGTTCTCTCCAGTTGCAACAGGGATCTTGGGGTTCCTATTGAGTTTCCACAGGGGAGTCTGTCTTCATCTCCTGTTGATGCATGGAACTCTGCTTTCCTCTTGTGTTGTAAAAGGGGTGTCAGGCCTCCTGTTGAGTTCAGGCAGGAAACTTTGGCTTTTTCTAGAGGTGAAACAGGTGAGTGAAACCTCCCTTTGTGTTGTGAGGGGATACTCTGGGTTCCATTCGAGTTGCAGCAGGGGAATCAGGCCCAAACTTCAGTTGAGGGTGAACTCGGTGTCCAATCGACTTGTGGCAGGAAATGCAGGTTTTTCTCGAGTTTCCATAAGTGAATTGGGCCTCCTCTTGAGGTGCAAGGGGAAAGTCCAGATTCCTGTCTAGTCGAACAAGGGGAATTGGTCCTCATCTCGAGATAAGGTGGGGAACACGGGGCTCTTCTCAAATTGTGGCGGGAAACTCGGGATTCCTCTCCACTTGCCACGGATATCTCAGGGAACCCCTTGAGTTGCATAAAGTGAGTCAAGACTCCTATTGAATTGCAAGAGGGAACTCTGGATTGCTCATGAGGTGCTTCAGGGGAATAGGGCTTCCTGTGGCATTGAGTGGGGATCTCGTGGATTTTCTCGAGTTGTGAGTGGAAGCTTGGGGTTCCCTTGAGTTGCGACGGGGACCTCAGGGCACCACTCTTGTTTCCTCAGGGAACTCAGGCCTCCTTTCAAGTTGCAAGGGGCACCTCGGAATTCCTCTCGAGTCGCTGCAGAGAAATTGGCTCTCATCTACATGAGGCAGTCAACTCTGGGCACCTCTCCAGTTGTGACAGGGATCTCAGGTTTCCTATCGAGTTTCAACGGGAATCAGACCTCGTCTTGTGTTGATGCTTGGAACCCAGCTTTACTCTCGAGTTGTGTAAGGAGTTTCAGACCTCCTGTCAAGTTGAGACTGGGAACTCAGGCTTTTTCTAGAGGTGCAACAGGGGAGTCAGACCTCCCTTCGGGTTGTGAGGGGAAACTCGGGGTTACATTTGAGTTGCTGCAGGGAAATCTAGCCTTATCTCAATTTTAGGGGGAACTCGGTGTCCCTTTTACTTGCAACGGGGAACTCAGGTACCTCTCGTGCTGCCTAACTGAAGTCAGGCCTCCTTTTGAGTTGTGGGGGGGGGGCACCTTGGGGTTCCTCTCAAGTTGATTCAGGGGAATCAGCCTTCAACTCCATTTAAGGCGGTCAACTTGGTGTACCTCTCCAGTCATGACAGGGATCTCAGGGTTCCTACCGAGTTTCAACAGGGGAGTCAGACCTCGTCTCGTGTTGATGCATGGAACCCCGCTTTCCTCTGGGGTTGTATAAGGGGTGTCAGACCTCCTGTCGAGTTGAGATGGGAAATTCTCTGTTTTTCTAGAGGTGCAACAGGGGAGTCAGACCTTCCCTCCTGTTATGAGGGGAAACTTGGGGTTCAATTCAAGTCACTTCAGGGCAATCTGGCCTTATCTCAAGGTGAGGGGAACCTCGGTGTCCTTTCGACTTGCGGCAGGAACCTTGCAGTTCCTCTCGATTTGCAATAGGTGAGACATGCCTCCTCTTGAGGTGTGAGGGTAAAGTCGGGAAACCTCTTGAGTCAAAAGAGGGAAATCGGCCCTCATCTCCAGATGAGGTGGGGATCTTTTTGTGGAGAGAAAACTCGGGGTTCCTCTCAAGTTGCGACAAGTATATCTGGGAACTTCTGGAGTTGCATAAAGGGAGTCAAGCCTTCTTTCGAGTTGGGACACAGAACTTGGGATTGCTCTTGAGTCACTGCAGTAGAATAGGGCCTAATCTTGCATTGAGGGGGGAATCTCGTGGTTTTTCTTGAGTAGCAGTGGGAAGCTTGGGATTCGTCTCTAGTTGCGACTGGGACCTCAGGGAACCTCTCGTGTTGCCAGTGGGAAGTCTGGCTTCCTTTCCAGTTGCAAGGGACATCTCGGGATTCTTCTCGAGTTGCTGCAGGGGAATAGGCCCTCATCTCGAGTTAAAGCGGGAAACTCATGGTTCCTCTCCAGTTGGGACAGGGATCTCGGGATTCCTATCGAGTTTCAACAGGGGAGTCGGACCTCATCTCGTGTTGAGGCATGGAACTTCGCTTTCCTCTCAAGTTATAAAAGGGGTTTCAGTCTTCCCATCGAGTTTAGGCGGGGAAATCAGGCTGTTTCTAGAGGTGCAGCAAGGGAGTCAGACCTCCATTCATGTTGTGAAAGGAAACCCGGGTTCCATTCAAGTTGCTTCATGGGAATCAAGCCTTATCTCGAGTTGAGTGAGAACACAGTGTCGATTCGACTTGTGGCAGGAACCTCGGTGCTTTTCTCGAGTTTCAATAGGTGAGAAAATCCTCCTCTTGAGGTCCAAAAGAAAAGTCTGTCTTCCTTTTGAGTCGAAGCAGGGGAATCAGCTCTCATCTCGAGATGAGATGAGGAACATGGGTCTCTTCTCGAGTTGCAGTGTGAAAATCAGATTTCCTCTCTAGTTGCAACGGGTATCTTGGGGGACCTTTAATGTTGCCTCAGTTAAGTCTTGACTCCTTTTGTGTTGTGAGGGGCACCTTGGGATTCATCTTGAGTTGCTGCAGGGAATAGGGCCTCATCTTGAGTTGAGGCGGGAAACTTGGGGATCCTCTCTAGTTGTGACAGGGATCTCGGGCTTCCTATCGTTTTCATCAGTGGAATCAGGCCTCGTCTCATTTTGAAGCATGAAACTTGGTTTTCCTCTCGAGTTGTAAAAGGAGTGTCAGGCCTCCTGTAGAGTTGAGTTGCGGAACTTAGGCTATTTTGGAGGTGCAAGAGAGAAGTCAGACCTCCCTTCGTGTTGTGAGGGGATAATCGGGGTTCCAATCAAGTTGTTGCAGGTGAATTAGGGCTTATCTCGAGTTGAGGGGGAACACAGTGCCCTTTCAACTTGCGGCAGGGAATGCGGTGTTCCTCTCAAGTGAGGTGAGACTGGCCTCCTCTTGAGGTGTGGGGGGAAAGTCTGGATTCCTCTGAGCCGAAGCAGGGGAATCGGCCCTCACCTTGAAATGAGGTGGGGAACACGGGGCTCTTCTCGAGTTGTGGTGGGAAACTCGGGGTTCCTCTCGTGTTGTGATGGGTATCTCGAGGAACCTTTTGAGTTGCATAAAAGGAGTCAAGCCTCCTTTCAAATTTCTAAAGGGACTGGACATTGCACTCGAGACGCTACAGGGGAATTGGGCCTCATCTGACGTTGAGGGAGGAATCCCGTTGTTTTTCTTGAGTTGCGGCAGGAACCTTGGGGTTCCTCTGGAGTTGCGACCAGGATTTCAGGGAACCTCTCGTGTTGCCTTTGGGAAGTCAAGTCTCCTTTCGAGGTGCGAGGGGGAGTGCGGGATTGCTCTCCAATCAGTGCAGGGGAAATGAGCCTCATCTCCCATTGAGGGGGGAATCTCGTGGTGTTTCTCAAGTTGCAGCCGGCAGTTTTGGTTTCATCTCGAGTTGTCATGGTAACCTCAGGGGCCCTCTCATGTTGCCTCAGGGAAGTCAGGCCTCCTTTCAAGGTGTGAGTGGCACCTCAGGATTTCTCTCAAGTCGCTACAGAGGAATAGGTCCTCATCGCGAGTTGAGGTGAGAATCTCAATTCTCCTTTCCAGTTGTGACAGGGATTTCGGGTTTCCTGTTGAGTTTCATGGGAGGAATCAGGCCTTGTTTCGTTTTGAAGCATGGAACTCGGTTTTCCTCTCGAGTTGTTAAAGGAGTGTCAGTCCTCCTGTCGAGTTGAGGTGGGGAACTTGGGCTTTTTTGGAGGTGCAAGAGGGCAGTCTGAGCTCTATACTTGGGGTTCCATTCAAGGTGGTGCAGGGGAATCAGGCCTTATCTCAAGTTGAGGGGAACTCGTTGTCCTTTTGACTTGAGGCACGAATCTTGGGGTTCCTCTCGAGTTTCAATAAGTGAGGCAGGCCTCCTCTTGATGGGCGAGGGGAAAGTTGGAATTCCTCTCAAGTCTCTTCAGGGGAATTGGGTCTAATCTTGAGTTGAAACAGGAAACTCAGGGTTCCTCTCCTGTTGCAACAGGGATCTCCGGGTTCCTATCAAGTTTCACCAGGGGAGTCAGGCCTCATCTCGTCAATGTTGAGGCATGAACTCTGCTTTCCTCTCGAGTTGTAAAAGGGGTTTCAAGCCTCCTATTGAGTTCAGGCGGGGAATTTCAGCTTTTTCTAGCGGTGCAACAGGTCAGACATCCCTTTGTGTTGTGAGGGGTTGTTTAGTGTTCCATTCAACTTGGTGCAGGGGATCAGGCCTTATCTTGAGTTGAGGGGGAACTCGGTGTCCTTTCAACTTGCAGCAGGACCCGTGGGGTTCCTCTAGAGTTTCAATAGGTGAGATAGGCCTCCTGTAGTGTTGGGAGGGGAAAATCAAGGTTCCTTTGGAGTTTAAGCTCGGGAATCAGTTCTCGTCTCGAGATGAGGTGGGGAACATGGGGCTCTTCTTGAGTTGTGGCGGGAAACTTGAGGTTCCTTTCGAGTTGCGACGGGTATCTCAGGGAACCTCTTGAGTTGCATATAGGGAGTCAAGCCTCCTTTTGAGTTTCAAGAGGGAGCTCGGGATTGCTCTCGAGGTGCTGCAGGGGAAAAGGACCTCATCTCATGTTGCAGGGGGGACTCTCTTATTTTCCATCAAGTTGCGGCAGGAAGCTTGCGGTTCTTCTTGAGTTGCGATGGGGACCTCAGGAAACCTCTCCTGTTGCCTCAGGGAATTCAAGTCTCCTTTCAAGTTACGAGGGGGAGCAGGGGATTACTCTTGAGTTACTGCAGGGGAATCAGGCCTCATCCTACATTGAGGGGAGATCTCCTGATGTTTCTCGAGTTGTGGGGAGAAGGTTTGGGTTCCTCTTGAATTGCGACGGGGACTGCAGGGAATCACTCATATTGCCTAAGGGAAGTCAAGCCTCCTTTCATGTTGGGAGGGGCATCGTGGAATTCCTTCGAGTCACTCCAGGGGAAAAGGGCCTCATCTTGAATAGAGGCAGGAAACTCAGGGTTCTTGTTTGTTTGTGACAGGGATCTCGGCGTTCCTATCAAGTTTCAACAGGGGAGTCAGGACTCATCTCTTGTTGACGCATGGACTCTGCTTTCCTCTCAATAGTAAAAGGGGTATCAGGCTTTCTGTTGAGATGAGGTGGGGAACTGGGGTTTTTTCTAGAGGTGCAACAGGGGAGTCAGGCTTCCCTTCTTGTTGTGATGGGATACTCGGTGTTCCATTTGAGTTGTTGCAGGAGAATCAGGCCTTATCTTGAGTTTAGAGGAACTTGGTGTCGTTTCAACTTGAGGCCCGAACCTCGGGATTCCTCTCGAGTTTCAATAGGTGAGACAGGCCTCCTCTTGTGGTGCAAGGGGAAAGTCGGAATTCCTCTCGAGACAAAGCAGGGGATGTGGGCCTCATCTTGATATGAAGTGGAGAACACGGGGCTCTTCTTGAGTTGTGGTGAGACATTTGAGGTTCCTTTCGAGTTGTGACAGGTATCTTGGGGATGTTCACAGTCTTCAGGGTGCCCCACCTCCCAGTCATGTACCCAGGATCATATATCCACAGTCTTCTTGGTGAGCAACCTCCCCAGACTCTGCACATAGGGTCACATGTCCACAGTCCCAGAGTGACCCCAACTCCCAGACCCTGCACCTGGGTTCTCACATCCACGGTCTCCAGGGTGAAACCCTCCCATGCCCTGCACCTGAGGGAATATGTCCATAATCTCCAGGGTGACCCTACCTCCCAGTCATGTGACTGGGGTCATTTGTCCACAGTCTCCTGGATGAGGCCCCTCCCTAGAATCTGCACATGGGGTCACATGTCCACAGCCCCCGAGTGACACCAACTCCCAGACCCTATATTTGGAGTCACATGTCCAGTCTCCAGGGTGACTCCAGTTCCCCAGACCTTGTACTTGAGGTCAAACGTCCACTCTTCCAGGGACACCACACTTTGCATACCATACACCTGTGGTCACACCTTCACAGTCTCCATGGTGACCCCCTCCCCATTCTGTAACTGGATCACATTACCACAGTTTATAGGGTGACACACCTCTCCAGACTATGCACCTGGAATCACATGGCCAGAATCTCAGGGTGAACGACTTCCAGAACCTGCACCCTGGGTAACATTTCTAGAGTCCAGGCTGACACCCCTCTCCAGACCCTGAACCTGGGGTCACATGGCCACAGTCTCTAGGGTGATACAACCTGCTAGACCCTCCACCTGGGGTCACATGGCCAGAGTATTCAGGGTGACACCCTCTCGACCCTGGACCTAGGCCACATTTCCACAGTGTGTAGTATGACACTTCTCCGCAAAAACTGTACCTGAGCTTACACATCCAGAGTCTCCAGTGTGACCCTACCCCCCCTAGACTGAGTAACAAGGATCACATATTCACAGTCCAGGGTAATCCCACCTCCAAGAACTTATACATGGATTCATACATCCATAGTCTCCATGGAGACCTCCTCTCAGACCATGCACCTGGGATCACACGTCCTTGGGGTGACCCCACCTCCAAGATACTACACCTGGGGTCACATGTCCATGGTCCCCAGGGTTTACCCCTCTCAGATCCTGTACCTGGGGTTACATGACCATAGTATCCATGGTGACCCCCTCCCAGACCATGCACCTGGGATCACATGTCCACAGTCTCAGGATGACCCCACCTCTGACACCTTACACCTGGGTCACAGGTCCATAGTCCCCAGGTTTACCCCTCCCAGTCCCTGTATTTGGGCTTACACGTCTATAGTCCCCATGGTGACTGTCAAGTCCAGCTCAACAGCACAGGTTCCTGAAAGTGTGGCATGGCAAAAGAATGAGAAACATTCAAGAAAGTTACAGCGGGCATCAGGGGACCAATACCACCATGAGGTGAAGGGGCCCAAACTGATCTCATGTCTGCTTTATTATACTTTTTGAGACATACATGCTTACAGAAGATTAGCAGGCCAGATGGCCTTCAATGAGAATCCTGTGCAGTTAATATTTAGCGTTTTTGTATCCCTGTTTTTCTGCCTCAAGGGCAAAGACCTAGTTAATCTTTATGTGCCTTCCAGGCGACAAAGATAGGAACAGTCTGTTGATGGCTTTCCATCCCCAGGCGTACATCGGGCTTTCAAGATGTTTTTTGTTCCTTCTTGGATTCCTTCAGGAGTGACATGCCAAGTCATGTCCTCTCAGCAAGATTACTTAACTCTTTTGCCAGGCCGTTAAGAAGGCCTGTCTCCTACAAGTGACTCCCTCCCATATTCTGCATGTTGGTAACATGTCCAGAGTCTACCGGGTGACAAATCACTCCAGACACTTTTCCTGGGGTTACACATCCCAGTCTCCTGGATGAGCCCACCTCCAGGCACAGTACCCTGGGTCACATGACTATAGTGTGTGTGGTGACGGCACCTCCCACACCCTGCACCTAGGGTCATATGTCCATAGTCTCCAAGGTGATTCTATCCCAGACCATGTACCCAGGGTAACCTGTCAACAATCGCAAGAGTGACCCCACTTTTCAAACCTTGCACCTGGGGTCACATGTCCACAGTCTCCACAGAAAGCCCTCTCTCCAGACCCTGCACATGGTATTAGACAACCACAGTCCAGGGTGACACCTTCTCCCAGACCTTTCACCTGGGGTCACACATCCACAGGCTAAAGGGTGACCCTTTTGAAATACAAGCACATGGGGTCAAATGTCCACAGTCTCCTTGGTAATACCACACCCAGACCCTGTACCTGGGGTCACTTTTCCAGTTTCCAGGGTAACTACCTCTCCCAGACCCTACACCCGGGGTCACATGTCCACATTCTTCATGGTGACCCCACTTCACCAGAACTTTTACCTCTGGTCACATGTACACAGTTTCCAGGGTGACCACCACGCTCAGACTTTGAACCTCTGGTCACATTTCCAGGCTCCAGGGTGACACACCCCCAGCCCAGACCCATACCTATGGATACAGTCCACAGACTTCAGGTCCGAGCACCTGAGATGACACGGCCACAGTTTCCATTGTGAGCTCCCCTCCCAGACCATACCTTGGTGTTACATGTCCACAGTTTCCAAGGTGACACTCTCCCAGATCCTGTATCTGAGATCACATGTCTTCAGTCCCCAGGGTGACCTCTCCCAGGCACTGTATTTGGGGTCACATATGCAGTCTGTACCGTGTGCATTCTCCCAGACCCAGTACCTGGTGACACATGTCCATAGTCTCTGGGGTGATGTCCTTTCCCAGACCTTGTACCTGGGTCACACGTCCACAGTCTCAAGGGTGAACCTCCACCCAGACCCTGCACTGGGGGTCAAATATCTGCCAAATCCAGAGGAGACCCTTCATAACCTGTACCTGAGGTCACACTTACAAAATATCCAGGATGACATCCCCACCCAGATCCTGCACCTGGTGTCACCTGTCCACAGTCTCCAGTGTGACCACCCTCCCAGACCCTGTTCAGTTCAGTCAGTTCAGTTCAGTCCCTCATTAGTGTCTAACTCTTTGTGGCCCCATGAATCGCAGCACGCCAGGCCTCCCTGTCCATCACTAACTCCCGGAGTTTACTCAAATTCATGCCCATCGAGTTGGTGATGCCATCCAGCCATCTCATCCTCTGTCATCCCCTCCTCCTCCTGCCCCCAAGCCCTCCCAGCATCAGGGTCTTTTCCAATGAGTCACCTCTTTGCATGAGGTGGCCAAAGTACTGGAGTTTCAGCTTCAGCATCAGTCCTTCCAATGAACACCCAGAACTGATCTCCTTCAGGATGGACTGGTTGGATTTCCTTGCAGTCCAAGGGATTCTCAAGAGTCTTCTCCAACACCATAACTCAAAAGCATCAATTTTTCAGCTCTCAGCTTTCTTCACAGTCCAACTCTCACATCCATACATGACCACTGGAAAAACCATAGCCTTGACCAGATGGACCTCTGTTGGCAAAGTAATGTCTCTGCTTTTTAATATGCTATCTAGGTTGGTCATAACTTTCCTTCCAAGGAGTAAGCGTCTTTTAATTTCATGGCTCCAGTCACCATCTGCAGTGATTTTGGAGCCCCCCAAAATAAAGTCAGTCATTATTTCCACTGTTTCCCATCTATTTGCCATGAGGTAATGGGACCAGATGCCATGATCTTAGTTTTCTGAATGTTGAGCTTTAAGCCAACTTTTTCACTCTCCTCTTTCACTTTCATCAAGAGGCTCTTTAGTTCTTCACTTTCTGCCATAAGGGTGGTGTCATCTGCATATCTGAGGTTATTGATATTTCTCCCGGCAATCTTGATTCCAGCTTGTGCTTCATCCAGCCCAGCATTACTCATGGTACTCTGCATATAAGTTAAATAAGCAGGGTGACAATATACAGCCTTGACGTATTCCTTTTCCTATTTGGAACCAGCCTGCTATTCCATGTCCAGTTCTAACTGTTGCTTCCTGACCTGCATACAGGTTTCTCAAGAGGCAGGTCAGGTGGTCTGGTATTCCCATCTCTTTCAGAATTTCCACAGTTTATTGTGATCCACACAGTCGAAGGCTTTCGCATAGTCAATAAAGCAGAAATAGATGTTTTTCTGGAACTCTCCTGCTTTTTCGATGATCCAGCAGATATTGGCAATTTGATCTCTGGTCCCTCTGCCTTTTCTAAAACCAGCTTGAACATGTGGAAATTCACGGTTCACATATTGCTGAAGCCTGGCTTGCAGAATTTTGAGCATTACTTTACTAGCGTGTGAGAAGAGTGCAATTGTGCGGTAGTTTGAGCATTCTTTCAGATTGCCATTCTTAGGGACTGGAATGAAAACTGACCTTTTCCAGTCCTGTGGCCACTGCTGAGTTTTCCAAATTTGCTGGCATATTGAGTGCAGCACTTTCACAGCATCATCTTTCAGGATTCAAAATAGCTCAACTGGAATTCCTTCACATCCACTAGCTTTGTTTGTAGTGATGCTTTCTAAGGCCCACTTGACTTCACATTCCAGGATGTCTGGCTCTAGGTCAGTGATCACACCATTGTGATTATCTGGGTCATGAAGATCTTTTTTGTGCAGTTCTTCTGTGTATTCTTGCCACCTCTTCTTAATATCTTCTGCTTCTGTTAGGTCCATAGCGTTTCTGTCCTTTATCGAATCCATCTTTGCCTGAAATGTTCCCTTGGTATCTCTAATTTTCTTGAAGAGATCTCTAGTCTTTCCCATTCTGTTGTTTTCCTCTACTTCTTTGCATTGATCGCTGAGGAAGGCTTTCTTTCTTTTTTTTTTTCAATTACTTTTATTAGTTGGAGGCTAATTACTTCACAACGAAGGCTTTCTTATTTCTCCTGGCTATTCTTTGGAACTCTGCATTCAAATGGGAATATCTTTCCTTTTCTCCTGGCTATTCTTTGGAACTCTGCATTCAAATGGGAATATCTTTCCTTTTCTCCTTTGCTTTTTGCTTCTCTTCTTTTCACAGCTATATGTAAGGCCTCCTCAGACAACCATTTTGCCTTTTTCCATTTCTTTTCCTTGGGGATGGTCTTGATCCCTGTCTCCTGTACAGTGTCACAAACCTCTGTCCATAGTTCATCATGCTCTCTGTCTATCAGATCTAGTCCCTTAAATCAATTTCTCACTTCCACTGTATAGTCATAAGGGATTTGACTTAGGTCATACCTGAATGGTTTAGTGGTTTTCCTTACTTTCTTCAGTTTAAGTCTGAATTTGGCAATAAGGAGTTCATGGTCTGAGCCATAGTCAGCTCCCAGTCTTGTTTTTGCTGACTGTATCGAGCTTCTCCATCTTTGGCTGCAAAGAATATAATCAATCTGATTTCGGTGTTGGCCATCTGGTGATGTCCATGTGTAGAGTCTTCTCTTGTGTTGTTGGGAGAGGGTGTTTGCTATGACAAGTGCGCTCTCCTGGCAAAACCCTATTAGCCTTTTCCCTGCTTCATTCTGTATTCCAAGGTCAAATTTACCTGTTACTCCAGGTTTTTCTTGACTTCCTACTTTTGCATTGCAGTCCCCTATAATGAAAAGGACATCTTTTTTGGGTGTTCTAAAAGGTTCTGTAGGTCTTCATAGAACCGTTCAACTTCAGCTTCTTCAGAGTTACTGGTTGGGGCATAGGCTTGGATTACCATGATATTGAATGGTTTGCCTTTGAAACAAACAGATCATTCTGTCATTTTTGAGATTGCATCCAAGTACTGCATTTTGGACTCTTTTGTTGACTCTGATGGCTACTCCATTTCTTCTAAGGGATTCCTGCCCACAGTAGTAGATATAATGGTCATCTGAGTTACATTCACCCATTCCAGTTCATTTTCATTCGCTGATTCCTAGAATGTCGACATTCACTCTTGCCATCTCCTGATTGACCACTTCCAATTTGCCTTGATTCATGGACCTAACATTCCAGGTTCCTATGCAATATTGCTCTTTACAGCATCAGACCTTGCTTCTATCACCAGTCACATCCACAACTGGGTGTTGTTTTTGCTTTGGCTCCATCCCTTCATTCTTTCTGGAGTTATTTCTCCTCTGATCTCCAGCAGCATATTGGGCACCTACCGACCTGGGGAGTTCCTCTTTCAATATCCTATCATTTTTGCCTTTCATACTGTTCATGGGGTTCTCAAGGCAAGGATACTGAAGTGGTTTGACATTCCCTTCTCCAGTGGACCACATTCTGTCAGACCTCTCCACCATGACCCGACTGTCTTGTGTGGCCCCACATGGCATGGCTTAGTTTCATTGAGTTAGACACGACTGTGATCCTGTGATCAGATTGGCTAGTTTTCTGTGATTATGGTTTTAGTGTGTCTGCCCTCTGATGCCCTCTCGCAACACCTACCATCTTACTTGGGTTTCTCTTACCTCGGACGTGGGGTATCTCTTCATGGCTGCTCCAGCAAAGCACAGCTGCTGCTTCTTACCTTGGATGAGGGATAGCTCCTCTCGGCCACAGCCCTTGCCCTCAGGCATGTGGTAGCTCCTCTTGGCCGCCACTCCTGTGCTTTTGCAGCCTGGTGCTCTCAGTCGCTACCCCTGACCTTGGGTGAGGTGTAGCTTCTCACGGCCATGCTTCTACCTGGGGTCAAATATCTGTAATTTCCAGGCTGACGTCCTTCCTGACCCTGTACCTGGGAATACACAACCATGTCACCCAGGGTGAGCCCCCTCCATGACCTAGCACCTGGGGTCGCAGGTCCAGACCCCCCAGGGTGAGCCTTCCTCCCAGACCCTGTCCCTGGTGTCACATGTCCACACTCACCAATGTGATTTCCCTCCCAGACCATGTACCTGGGGTCACACCTCCAGCCTGAAAGGAGACCCCTCTCACACACCCTGCACCTGGAGTCACATGTGAACAGTCTCCAGAGTGACACCCTTCCCAGACACTGTACCTGGGGTCACGTATTGAGTCTCCAGGGTGACGACTCCCTAACACTGCACCTGGGTTCACATATCCAAAGTCTTCTATGTGACCCTATCCAGATCCTGCACCTGGGTTCACATATCCAAAGTCTCCTATGTGACCCCATCCAGACCCTGCACCTTGGTTCACAGGTCCACAGTATGCAGGGTGACACCCCTCCCAGACCCTGCCCCAGGTGTCCACATGTCCACAGTCTCCAGGGTGACAATCTTCCCCAGACTGTATACTTGGGGTCACACGTCCACATTTTCCAGAGTGACCCAACCTCACTGACCCTGGCCTGGGGTGTCAGGACCACAGTCTTGAGATGACCTAACCTTGTAGACCCTGCCCCTGGGTTCTCATGACCACGGTCTCCAGGGTAAACCCCTCCCAGAACCTGCACCTGAGGTAAAATATTCACAGTCTCTGGGGTGACCCCATCTCACTGACCATGTGTCTGGGGTCATATGTCCACAATCTCCTGGGTGAGACCCTCCCCATAACCTGCACCTTGGGTCACACATCCATAGTCTCCAGGCTTACCCTATGCCCCAGACCCTGCACATGGGGTGGCATGTCTACAAGCTCCAAGGTGTCCCCTTCCCAGGCCTTGGACCTGGAGTCACATGTCCACAGTCTCCAGGGTGACCCCACCTCCTTGACCCTGTACCTGGGGTCAAATGTCCATAGTTTCCAGGGTGATTCCAGCTCTCAGACTCTGCACCTGGGTTCTCACATCTACGGTCTCAAGGTGACACCCCTCCCAAACCTACACCTGTGGTCACAAGTACATAATGTCCAGGGTTACCCCCTCCAAGACTATATACATATTGTCATAAGTCCACAGTCTCCAGGGTCAGCCTCTTCCCCAGACACTGCACTTTGGGTCACACATCCAAAGCCTCCTAATAAACCCACCTCCCAGAACCTGTACTGGGGGACATGTGTACAGTCTCCAGGGAGACTCCACCTCCTAGACCCTGCACCTGGGGTCACATGTCCACAATATCCATGGTGAACCCTTTTGACCCTGGACCTGGGGTCACATTTCCAGCATCTGGGTGACACCCCTTGGCAGACACTGTACCTTGGGTCACATGTCCACAGTCTCCAGGGTGACTCCACCCCCCAGACTGAACAACTAGGAGTACATATCCACACTCCAAGGTAACCCCAAAGCCTAAACCTGTAGTCACACACCCATAGTATCCATGGTGACTCCCTCCTAGCCCATGCATCCAGGATCATAAGACAACTATCTCCAGGGTGACCCCCACCAAACCCTGCGCCTGGGATCACATTCCACAGTTTCCTGGGGCCATACAGTCACAGTCTCTGGGATGACCCCATACCCCAGACCCTGCCCCTGTGGAAACATGTCCACAATCGGCAGGGTAACCCCACTTCCTAGACCCTATACCTGGAGTCACACATCCACAGTTCCTATGGTGACCCCCTCCTAAAGAATGCACCCTGGATCACATGTCCACAGTCTCCAGGGAGAGCACCCTTCCCTCAATCTGCACTTTGAATCACACATCCACAGTCCTCAGGGTGACCCCACCTCCCAGAAAGGCATAAAAACAGAGTGCTTTTCAGACATCTACCTATCAGCAACTGTCTAGATTCTAAATTGGGAGAACCCCAGGTTTCCAAGAGGCCCTAATTTCCAGAGTCATAGGCAGTATATTTCCCTGCATTTTCTGAGCCTTGTGAACCCATTCCTAGTTCATAGGACCTAGCCTTGGGTCTGCCCCTGAGGAAACAGGTCTGGGAAATTGTCTAAGAGTGCTGAGTGCCATAGTGTTGTTACCTTGATTAGTTGACATTCTAATGGAAATGATCCTGTAGCAAGGAGTTGCAAGCTGCCTACTTGCACCAGAAATTGAAAAGGTTTGACCATACCTATATGGAGGGCGCAGAAGCGTGGCCGTGAGGAGCTACCCCTCACCCAAGGTCAGGGGTAGCGACCAAGAGCGCCAGACTGTGACAGCGCAGGAGCAGCGGCCGAGAGGAGCTTCCCCACATCCAAGGTCAGGGGCGGCGGCTGAGAGGAGCTTCCCCATGTCTGAGGTCAGGGGCGGCAGCCGAGAGGAGG
Source organism: Cervus canadensis (assembly GCF_019320065.1). NCBI lineage: Eukaryota > Metazoa > Chordata > Mammalia > Artiodactyla > Cervidae > Cervus > Cervus canadensis. Next base: position 502,766 of record NC_057416.1, on the reverse strand, counting down.
TTCCCCACGTCCGAGGTCAGGGGCGGCGGCTGAGAGGAGCTACCCCACCACCAAGGAGCGGCTGCTGTGGGGCACAGGAGGGCTGAGAGGAGCTACTCCACTTTCAAGGTCAGGAGGGGTGGCCGTGAGGAGATACCCCTCGTCCAAGGTAAGGAGTAGCGACTGCGCTTTGCTGGAGCAGCCGTGAAGAGATACCCCACGTCCGAGGTAAGAGAAACCCAAGTAAGACGGTAGGTGTTGTGAGAGGGCATCAGAGGGCAGACACACTAAAACCATAATCACAGAAAACTAGCCAATCTGATCACAGGATCACAGTCGTGTCTAACTCAATGAAACTAAGCCATGCCATGTGGGGCCACCCAAGACAGTTGGGTCATGGTGGAGAGGTCTGACAGAATGTGGTCCACTGGAGAAGGGAATGTCAAACCACTTCAGTATCCTTGCCTTGAGAACCCCATGAACAGTATGAGAAGGCAAAATGATAGGATATTGAAAGAGGAACTCCCGAGGTCGGTAGGTGCCCAATATGCTGCTGGAGATCAGAGGAGAAATAACTCCAGAAAGAATGAAGGGATGGAGCCAAAGCAAAAACAACACCCAGTTGTGGATGTGACTGGTGATAGAAGCAAGGTCTGATGCTGTAAAGAGCAATATTGCATAGGAACCTGGAATGTTAGTTCCATGAATCAATGCAAATTAGAAGTGGTCAATCAGGAGATGGCAAGAGTGAATGTCAACATTCTAGGAATCAGTGAACTAAAATGAACTGGAATGGGTGAATGTAACTCAGATGACCATTATATCTACTACTGTGGGCAGGAATCCCTTAGAAGAAATGGAGTAGCCATCAGAGTCAACAAAAGAGTCCAAAATGCAGTACTTGGATGCAATCTCAAAAATGACAGAATGATCTCTGTTTGTTTCAAAGGCAAACCATTCAATATCATGGTAATCCAAGCCTGTGCCCCAACCAGTAACACTGAGAAGCTGAAGTTGAACGTTTCTATGCAGACCTACAAGACCTTTTAGAACTAACATCCAAAAAAGACATCCTTCTCATTGTAGGGGACTGGAATGCAAAAGTAGGAAGTCAAGAAAAACCTGGAGTAACAGGCAAATTTGGCCTTGGAGTATGGAATGAAGCAGGGAAAAGGCTAATAGAGTTTTTCCAAGAGAATGCACTGGTCATAGCAAACACCCTCTCCCAACAACACAAGAGAAGACTCTACACATGGACATCACCAGATGGCCAACACCGAAATCAGATTGATTATATTCTTTGCAGCCAAAGATGGAGAAGCTCGATACAGTCAGCAAAAACAAGACTGGGAGCTGACTATGGCTCAGACCATGAACTCCTTATTGCCAAATTCAGACTTAAACTGAAGAAAGTAAGGAAAACCACTAAACCATTCAGGTATGACCTAAGTCAAATCCCTTATGACTATACAGTGGAAGTGAGAAATTGATTTAAGGGACTAGATCTGATAGACAGAGAGCATGATGAACTATGGACAGAGGTTTGTGACACTGTACAGGAGACAGGGATCAAGACCATCCCCAAGGAAAAGAAATGGAAAAAGGCAAAATGGTTGTCTGAGGAGGCCTTACATATAGCTGTGAAAAGAAGAGAAGCAAAAAGCAAAGGAGAAAAGGAAAGATATTCCCATTTGAATGCAGAGTTCCAAAGAATAGCCAGGAGAAAAGGAAAGATATTCCCATTTGAATGCAGAGTTCCAAAGAATAGCCAGGAGAAATAAGAAAGCCTTCGTTGTGAAGTAATTAGCCTCCAACTAATAAAAGTAATTGAAAAAAAAAAAAAAGAAAGAAAGCCTTCCTCAGCGATCAATGCAAAGAAATAGAGGAAAACAACAGAATGGGAAAGACTAGAGATCTCTTCAAGAAAATTAGAGATACCAAGGGAACATTTCAGGCAAAGATGGATTCGATAAAGGACAGAAACGCTATGGACCTAACAGAAGCAGAAGATATTAAGAAGAGGTGGCAAGAATACACAGAAGAACTGCACAAAAAAGATCTTCATGACCCAGATAATCACAATGGTGTGATCACTGACCTAGAGCCAGACATCCTGGAATGTGAAGTCAAGTGGGCCTTAGAAAGCATCACTACAAACAAAGCTAGTGGATGTGAAGGAATTCCAGTTGAGCTATTTTGAATCCTGAAAGATGATGCTGTGAAAGTGCTGCACTCAATATGCCAGCAAATTTGGAAAACTCAGCAGTGGCCACAGGACTGGAAAAGGTCAGTTTTCATTCCAGTCCCTAAGAATGGCAATCTGAAAGAATGCTCAAACTACCGCACAATTGCACTCTTCTCACACGCTAGTAAAGTAATGCTCAAAATTCTGCAAGCCAGGCTTCAGCAATATGTGAACCGTGAATTTCCACATGTTCAAGCTGGTTTTAGAAAAGGCAGAGGGACCAGAGATCAAATTGCCAATATCTGCTGGATCATCGAAAAAGCAGGAGAGTTCCAGAAAAACATCTATTTCTGCTTTATTGACTATGCGAAAGCCTTCGACTGTGTGGATCACAATAAACTGTGGAAATTCTGAAAGAGATGGGAATACCAGACCACCTGACCTGCCTCTTGAGAAACCTGTATGCAGGTCAGGAAGCAACAGTTAGAACTGGACATGGAATAGCAGGCTGGTTCCAAATAGGAAAAGGAATACGTCAAGGCTGTATATTGTCACCCTGCTTATTTAACTTATATGCAGAGTACATCATGAGAAATGCTGGGCTGGAAGAAGCACAAGCTGGAATCAAGATTTCTGGAAGAAATATCAATAACCTCAAATATGAAGATAACACCACCCTTATGGCAGAGACACCACCTTCCCTTATCAAGAGGAACTAAAAAGCCTCTTGATGAAAGTGAAAGAGGAGAGTGAAAAAGTTGGCTTAAAGCTTAACATTCAGGAAACTAAGATCATGGTATCTGGTCCTGTCACCTCACGGGACATAGATGGGGAGACAGTGGAAACAGTGTCAGACTTTATTTTTTTGGGCTCCAAAATCACTGCAGATGGTGACTGCAGCCATGAAATTAAAAGACGCTTACTCCTTGGAAGGAAAGTTATGACCAACCTAGATAGCATATTAAAAAGCAGAGACATTACTTTGCCAACAGAGGTCCATCTGGTCAAGGCTATGGTTTTTCCAGTGGTCATGTATGGATGTGAGAGTTGGACTGTGAAGAAAGCTGAGAGCTGAAAAATTGATGCTTTTGAGTTATGGTGTTGGAGAAGACTCTTGAGAATCCCTTGGACTGCAAGGAGAGCCATCCAGTCCATCCTAAAGGATGTCATCTGCAAACAGTGAGAGTTACTTCTTTTCCAATCTGGATTCCTTTTATTTCTTTTTCTTCTCTGACTGCTGTGGCTAAAACTTCCAAAACTATGTTGAATAGTAGTGGTGTGAGTTGGCATCATTTTCTTCTTCCTGACTTTAGGGGAAATTAAAATGCCTTTTCATATGCCTTCCCATGGTCGGTGCTCTGATCCACCAGGATTATTTTTCAGTATTTTTTCCCATAGTAGCAATTGTAGATCAATGTTTGACCTGCTGTTAGCTGTCCCCTCTTCTGTTCTGCAGTTTTTCCTGGGCTGCCCTTGCTCTTCACAAAGATTTGCAATAGGTTTATGAAAGATATCACTGGGACTTGGTTTTGATTTTCTGTTTATAGGTAATTTGAAGTTTGGACATTCTCTGTCATCTAGCTATGCTAAAAGTATAGGTTTTTTCTTTTTTTTTTGTTTTCTTATTCTATACCAGGAGTCAAGAAACTTTTTCTTAAAGTTGCTGACAATAAATATTTTAAGCCTGCAAGCTATACTGTCTCTATAACAACTGCAATCCTGCCATTGTAGCATGACGGCAGCCATAAAGGCAATGCCTAAATGAAAGGGTGCAACTGTGTTCCAGTAAATCTTTATTTACAAAGACAGTTGTCCATCCCTTAGGACATAATGTGCTGACTTCTCTTCTATGCTGTTATTTGGAATGTAAAGAGATTCATATTTAGGCAGGAACTAATCCTTTGCAGGGCTTCCTCAGTGGCTCAGCAGTAAAGAATCTGTCTGCAATGTAGGAGACGCAGGAGAGGAGGGCACAATCCCTGGGTCAGCTAAATCCCCTGAAAGAGGGCATGGATACCCACTCCAGTATTCTTCCTGGAGAATCTCACAGAGAAAGGAGTCTAGCAGGCTATAGTCCATAGAATGGCAAAGAGTTGGGAACGACTGAAGCGACTGAGCATGCTGCATGCATGCATGCATTATCCTTTGCAACCCAGATGTTCACCCTGATTCATAGGGGTTCTTCACATATGCAAAATAAAATATGAGTCTCTTTGTGGTGGACACAGAGATGCACTACCTAGATGCGCCTTCAGACAGAACTTGTTTTACAGCTACAGGGAGTGTATTAAGCAGACAATTTTCAGCTGTCAGCTGTTTCAGGATCTGCCACATCTGCAAGTGACTGTCTGCCCAAGGTCAGTCACATAGCAGTGCAATCCATCTCTGCTGACTGAGGGGGTCTGTGGATTCTAAAGACCCAACTGTTTTTACATAATACTGAACACTTTGATGTGCAGTATTTGCTCCAGAGTTCCCTTACAGCTTTGTAGGACCTGTATCATAATTCAAGTACTTCATCTTCCTAATCCTTCCTCCCACTTCCTTTCACAAGTGTTGATCTCTCAAAAATTTCTTGTACCTCAATTTCTATCTCAACATCTGCTTCTGGAAAATTCAATCTCTGACATCCTTGTTAGTTATACGGATTGCAAATATCTTCCTCTGTGACTTATGATTGGTCATGCTACATTTTCCCCCAATAAAGTCCCACTTTACTTCTATCATCTATTTACCTTGAACTGTTCTCTCTCCTTCCTTAAAGGTTTAACACCTAGCTTGCTGTCTTTCTCTGCAATGCTGCTCCTGTGATATCTCCTGATAATTTCAGTATCCACAAGATGGTCCTTCTAATGCCTTAGCCTCTCTGTTCCTTTGCATCCTTTCTTCCTGTGGTCTTTACTCATCTGCCTCTGTCTCAACCATTCATTCCCATTGTCACACCCTAGATCTTGCAACTGATTACAAGATCAATGATTGCAACTCCTCTATAACCCCAATTTCATACTCCCCTCTCCAATCAGTTCCTCCTACACTTCCAAATCATACCTTCTAATGCTCCAATTCCAGTTATCCTTCATCTCACCATTACTTGTAATCCATTAATCTTATCACATTTTCACCATGCTAGATCCTCTCAAATATTTCCTTCTGTTATGGAGTAATTGCATTTCTCAAAAATCATAAGTTAGTGATTCCCTGGTGGCCCAGTGATTAAGACAGAGTGTTTTTACTGATGTAAGCCAGGGTTTAATACCCGCTTGGGGAACTGGGATCCCAGAAGCCACCCAGTGTGGCAAAAAAACAAAACAAACAAACAAAAAAAAAACACCAAAAAACAAAAACAAACAAACAAAAATAACAAAATTAAAATGTCTGAGCCCCAACCTCAAATGTGACCACATTTGGTAATAGGGCCCTTAAGGAGATAATGAAGATTAAATGAGATCATAAGCAAATAAGGGCTTCCTTTCCAAAATATACAAATAGCTCTTATAGCTCAATAACAAAAAAAAAGTCCAATAAAAAAATGGGCAGAAGACCTAAATAAATATTTGTCCAAAGAAGACACACAGATGGCCAATATGCACATGAAAAGATACTCAACATCACTAATGATTAGAGAAATATAAATCAAAACTACCATGATGTACCACCTCACACTGATCAGAATGACCATCACTAATAAGTTGACAAATGGCAAATGCAGGAGAGAGTGTGGAGAAAAAGGAACCCTTCTACACTGTTGGTAGGCATGTAAGTAGGTTCTGCTACTATGGAGAAGAGTATGGAGGTTCCTCAAAAAACTAGAGTTGTCATATGATCCAGCAATCCCACTCTTATTTTTTTTTCATTTATTTTTATTAGTTGGAGGCTAATTACTTTAGCAATCCCACTCTTAGGCATATATTTGGACAAAACTATAATTCAAAAATATATTTTGCACATCTATGTTCATAGAAGCATTATTTACAATAACAAAGACATGAAAAGGCTTCCCTTGTGGCTCAGCTGGTAATCATCTCAAATGCAAGTAAAGTAATGTTCAAAATTCTCCAAGTCAGACTTCAACAGAACCATGAACTTCCAGATGTTCAAGCTGGATCTAGAAAAGGCAGAGGAAACAGAGATCAAATTGCCAACATCCGTTGGATCATCAAAAAACAAGAGAGTTCCAGAAAAATATCTACTTCTGCTTTATTGAGTATGCCAAAGCCTTTGACTGTGTGGACCACAACAAACTGTAGAAAATTCTTAGAGAGACGGGGGCACCAGACCACCTGACCTGCCTCTTCAGAAACCTGTATGCAGGTGAGGAAGCAACAGTTAGAACTGGACATGGAGCAACAGACTGGTTCCAAATTGGGAAAGGAGTACGTCAAGGCTGTATATTGTCACCCTGCTTTTTAACTTATATGCAGAGTACATCATGAGAAATGTTGAGCTGGGTGAAGCACAAGCTGGAATCAAGATTGCCGGGAGAAATATCAACAACCTCAGATATGCAGATGACACCACCCTTATGGCAGAAAGCGAAGAAGAGCTAAAAAGCCACTTGATGAAAGTAAAAGAGTGAAAAGTTGGCTTAAAACTCAACATTCAGAAAACTAAGATCATGGCATCTGGTCCCATCACTTCATGGGAAATAGTTGGGGAAACAATGGAAACAGTGTCAGACTTTATTTTGGGGGGGGCTCCAAAATCACTGCAGATGGTGACTGCAGCCACAAAATTAAAAGACACTTGCTCCTCGAAAGAAAAGTTATGACCAACCTAGGCAGCATATTAAAAAGCAGAGACATTACTTTGCCAATAAACATCCATCTAGTCAAAGTTATGGTTTTTCCAGTAGTCATGTATAGATGTGAGAGTTGGACTGTGAAGAAAGCTGAGTGCTGAAGAATTGATGCTTTTGAACTGTGGTGTTGGAGAAGAATCTTGAGAATCCCTTGGACAGCAAGGATATCCAACCAGTCAATCCTAAAGGAAATCAGTACTGAATATTCTTTGGAAGGACTGATGCTGAAGGTGAAACTCCAATACTTTGGCCACTTGATGTGAAGAACTAACTTGTTTGAAAAGGACCCTGATGCTGGGAAAGATTGAAGGTGGGAGGAGAAGGGGATGACAGAGGCTGAGATGGTTGGATGGCATCACTGAAATGATGGACATGAATTTGAGTAAACTCCAGGAGTCTGTGATGGACAGGGAGGCCTGCTGTGCTGCAGTCCATGGGGTCACAAAGCTGGACACAACTGAGTGACTGAACTGAACTGAACTGAAGAAATGGCAACCAACTGATATCCACAAATAAATGAATGGATAAAGAAGATATCATACATATATACAATGGAATATTATTCAGCCATAAAAGAGAATGAAATAATGCCACTTGGAGCTATGTGTTTGGACATAGAGATTATCATACTAAGTGAAATAAATCAGAAAAAGAAAGACAAATGCCATATGATGTTGCTTATATGCAGAATCTAAAATATTGCACAAATGAACTTATTTATGGAACAGAAACAGACAGACATGTAGAACAGATTTGTGGTTGCCAGGTGGGGGGATGGCGGAGGCTGGATTAGGAGTTTGGGAGTTGCAGATGCAAACTATTATATATAGAATGGATAAACAGCAAGGTCCTACTGTAGAGCACTGGGAGCTATATTCAATATCCTGTAATAAACCATGACGGAAAGGAACATGAAAATATATAAAGCTGAATCACTTTGCTGTTTGCCAAAAACTAGCACACTATTGTGAGTCAACTATACTTCAATTTTTAAAAAACGAAATCATGAAGTTGGTGTCTTTATCAGAAAAGGAAGAGACACCAGAGATCTCTCTCTCTCTCTGTCCACAAGCATAAGGAAAAGCCATGTGAGGACACAGAAAGAAGGCAACTGACAAAAAGCCAAGGAGACAGGCTTCACCAGAAACCAAACTTGCCCATACCTTGATCCTGACGTTTTAGCCTCCAGAACTGTGAGAAGATAAATGTCTGTTGTGTAAGCCATTCAGTTTGTGGTATCTTGTTATGGCAACTTGAGCTAAGACACTTCTTTGTGCTGTGTGTTCAGTCACTCAGTTGTGTCCAACTCCTTGTGACCCCGTGGACAGTAGTCCACCCAGCTCCTCTGTCCATGGGATTTCCCAGGCAAGAATTCTGGAGTGGGTTGCCATTTCCTTCTCCAGGGAATCTTCCCTACCCAGGGATTGAACCCACATTTCTTGCATTAGCAGGTGGGTTCTTTACCACTGAGCCACCAGGACCAAGACATTTCCTTACCTGGTTTAAATTCCATGACCAACCAAAATCAACCATTGAAAACACCCTTAACTCCCTTGATCAGATCTCAATTTGTATTCTTTTCTTGTTGTTGTTCAGATGCCCAATGGAGTCTGACTTTTTGTGACCCTATGGACTGCAGCACACATGGCCTCCCTGTCCCTCACCATCTCCCAGAGTTTGCCCAAGTTCATGCTCATTGCATCAGTGATGCCATCCAGCCATCTCATCCTCTGACGCCCTCAATCTTGCCCAACATCAGGGACTTCTCCAATGAGTCATATGTTTGCATCAGATGACCAAAATACTGGAGCTTCAGCTTCAGCATCAGTCCTTCCAGTGAATATTCAAGATTGGCCACCCTTAAAATTGACTGATTTGATCTCCTTGCTGTCTAGGGGACTCTCAGGAGTCCTCTTCAGCATCATAATTTGAAGGCATCAATTCTTCGGCACTCCACCTTCTTTATGGTCCAGTTCTCACAACCATAGATGACCACTGGGAGGACCATAGCCTTGACTGTATGGACATTTCTTGGCAGAGTAATGTCTCTGCTTTTCAACACACTGTCTAGGTTTGTCATCACTTTCCTGCCAAGAAGCAATTGTCTTCTGATTTCATGGCTGCGGTCACCATCTGCAGTGATTTTGGAGTCCAATAGGAGGAAACATGTCACTGCTTCAACATCTTTCCCTTTATTTGCCATGCAGTGATGGGGCTGAATGCCATGATCTTAGTTTTTTTTTTTTTTTTAATATTTATTCTTAAGACAACTTTTTCACTCTCCTCCTTCACTCTCATCAAGAGGCTCTTTAGTTCCTCTTTGCTTTCTGCCATTAGGGTGGTATCATCAACATTTCTACTGTCTTTACTTAGCAAAACCCAAATATCGTTGAAATCCAATTCTCCCAGCTACTCCATGTCTGTACCAGTGCTGCCAAGTATGACTGAAGAAAAGCAACTATGTTGACTAGACTATTTTAAATTCATGACCACTTACCTCCAATGGGCACTTAACTTCCTAGCAATTATTCTACATGTTTCTAGTCCATTAACTCTCTCAGTTAATTATTTTATATCCTTTCCTCCCTCTTCATACTGGTTCATTCTCACTCCCTGCTGATGACCTTGCTTCTTATTTCACTAATAGAGGCCAGCTAGAGAGAATTTCCTAGCTCCCGGTACCAAATCCACCAGTCACAACATCTCTCCACAGGCCTCTGCCTTCTCTCATAGGCTGTCCGCACCCTCACTTTGCTCCTGAAATTTCCTTAGTTCTCTTACAGCACAGATAGTTTCTCTCCGGTGGATAATCACCACCAGCTTAGATCTATTAATATATGATCTCCGAACCCCTCAAAACTAGAAAACAAAAAGGCAAAGACTTTCCTTTACCTGTGTCCCCTTGTAGCTATTGCACTATTTCACTGCTCCCTCTTAAAACAAAATACTTCAAAATAAGAATCTGCACTTGCCATCTCCAGTTCTCTCCATCTGAAGTCATTGCCATCAGGTTCTCACCCGTTGCTCCTCCAGAGCTGACCCACTCTCTGTCCTCATCTTATCCAACTGCCAACAGCATTTGACAGACTTGGTCACCCTCTCCTCCTTGAAAGCATTTTTTTCCAGTGGGCTTCCAGAACAACATAAATCTCCTGCTAATCCTTGTACCTCAGTGAAATTTTTACTGGTTCCTCCTCATCTCCCAGACCTCCAATAGCAGAAATGCACCTGACCATTTCTCTCTTTTCAAGTGCAACTTAGGTATATAGTACTTACTACTCATAATCTTGGAGTGTCCATCCCTCAGACAGCCACATGGCTTGCTTTTACTTCCTTCTGGCTTTATTCAAAAGTCACCTTCCAGGGAAGCCTTGCCCTGGCCACCTAAGACTGCAGTCCTCTTATCACCAACCACATAGGTACTCTCTATCCCCAGCCCTTGCTTTATTTTTCTCATTAGCACTAAGTACTGTCTAACATAATATACATTTTACTTATGTATCTTGTTTCTGTCTTCCCATTAAAATGTGATTTCTGTGAGAGAAGGAATCTTTGCCTTCTTTGATCACCACTTTCTCCCCAGCATGTAGAAGAGTACCAGAGATATAGCAGGTGCCCAATACATATTCATTGACTGAATAAACATTAACATCACTATGGTTTCATCCAGTGGGATATTACTCAGCCATAAAGAAGAATGAAATAATGCCATTTGCAGCAACATGGATAGACCTAGAGATTATCATGCTCAGTGAAGTAAGTCAGAAATAGAAAGATAAATATCATATTATATTGTTTATATGTGGAATCTAAAATATGACACAAATCAACTTATCTATGAAACAGAAACAGACTCACAGAAAGAGAAGAGACTTGTGGTTGCCTAGTGAGGGGTGACAAAGGGATGGATTGGGATTTTGAGATTCGCAAATGCAAACTATTATGTATAGAATGGATAAATAATAAAATCCTAATATATAGCACAGGGAACTATGTTGATTACCATTATTATTCAACAATGGAAAAGCCTATGAAAAAGAATATATACATACATATATATACAGAAGAAATGAGCACATTGTAAATCAAGGATACTTCAATAAATTTGTTTTTTTTAAAAATTAGGGTCTTCAGAGGCAGAGGCACTGGGTCTTCATTGTGGATCATGGCCTTCTCTTGTTGCAACTCAAGGGATTAGTTGCCCTGTGGCATATGAGATCCTAGTTCCCTGATGAGGGATCAAATCCAGGTCCCCTGTATTGGACGGCAGACTTTTAACCACTGGACTACCAAGGAAGTCCCTAAAATAAAATTGAAAAAAAAAATAGTAACACCAACTTCCCATGAATATGAGTGGGTCATCCTCTACCACAAAGACATGTGTAAATATTTAGTTTTTTATTTTCTTCCCAGGCAGAGAAATGTTGTTTATTCGATTATGAGCTTGTTAATTCATGTGTGTTTTTAGAACAGATAGAAATTGGCAATGAGTGAAGGCCCACAGTCACCATTCATGAAAGGCACCTAAAGAGCTTCAATCCCAGGTTTAGGGAACATTATCTTTCAATAGTGATCAGGGTCCTCAGACTGCAGGTCAAATTGTAAAGGAAATGTGTAAAGCCTATCAACACTAATGCTTTCACTGTTCATATCACCCACAATTAGTTCAGAATGGTAGAAAGCCATAAGGAGATTAAAAAAAAAAGTAAATTGGCCTGAAGTACAGACCCAAATGATTAGCTGTCCTGCCCATCATTTCCAAGACCATGAAACCTAGAGCCAACAGAAGAACTGGGTAGACTCAGGAAATTTCTGCTATCCTTCCAGTGGCCATTATTTTGGAAAATATTCATGTGTTAAATGGTAGCTTGCTACTTAATTACAAAACATTATTGAAATGTTTTGAAGCTTTCTAACCATAGCAACAAGACACCTAAACAACCACCCTGCTAAAATTTAGCGTTAATCTACTAACTGAAGATTGAACATACATTAAGATTAATCAGAAGAAAGAAGCATCACTTGAGCTTCTATGGAGGGGCACATGCCAGCTTGTACTTATTACCTACATTCCCTGGTTTTCTTGAGCTTTCCATCTCAAGAAAATGTGTGTCCTAAGGGCATGTACCAATTTCATTCACTTTTAACCTTAAGAATAATTTGGTGGATGTTTTATATTGGCTCATTAGTTGCCCTCCAGAGAAGGCAATGGCATCCCACTCCAGTACTCTTGCCTGGAAAGTCCCATGGATAGAGGAGCCTGGTGGACTGCAGTCCATGGGGTCGCTAAGAGTTTGACATGACTGAGCAACTTCACTTTCACTTTTCACTTTCATGCATTGGAGAAAGAAATGGCAACCCACTCCTGTGTTCTTTCCTGGAGAATCCCAGGGATGGGGGGTGGGCTTCCGTCTATGAGGTTGTACAGAGTTGGACAACTGAAGCGACTTAGCAGCAGCAGTTGCCCTCTGGATGCTTAGTGATACTTATCAATCGCAAGAGGCTGGAAGTGGGCCATTTTGTGAGCAACATAAGAGTGTGCAACTTTAAAGAGAAGAACTCTGTCACTAACCTCTCCTCTACAAGGAAAAAACCAGGAAAATTACCTAGCTTCTTCTATTGAACAACAACAACAAAAAAGCCTTACTCTCACTTCAACATTTAAAGACACGGTGAGTGTGCTGATCCCCTCTCCTCTGGCAAAGAGACCAAATGGTGAGGTCAGCTCCTCCATGCAGTCACCAAGGCAGTGGTCCCATCGTCTCTTTCAAATGTGTCGGTTTGGCCTGGGGTCTTGCCTTCAAGGTACAGAAAACGTGTCATTCCAAAGTGAAAAGGATCTTTTACCCTGGAGAGAAAAGAAACAGATAAATGTTTGAAAAAAAATCAGAATGATTGATTCATTTGTCTGATTACTGTTGTATAACTTTTCAGTTCTGTTCAGTCACTCAGCCGTGTCCGACTCTTTGCAACATCATGAACTGCAGCATGCCAGGCCTCCCTATGCATCACCAACTCCTGGTGTTTACCCAAACTCATGTCCATTGAGTCGGTGATGCCATTCAACCATCTCATCCTCTGTTGTCCCCTTTTCCTCCTGCCCTCAATCTTTCCCACTATCAGGGTCTTTTCAAATGAGACAGCCCTTCGCATCAGACAGCGAAAGTATTGGAGCTTCAGTTTCAGCATCAGTCCTTTGAATGAACACCCAGGACTGATCTCCCTTAGGATGGACTGGTTGGACCTCCTTGCAGTCCAAGGGACTCTCAAGAGTCTTCTCCAACACCACAGTTCAAAAGCACCAATTATTTGGTGATCAGCTTTCTTTATAGTCCAACTCTCACATCCATACATGACTACTGGAAAAACCATAGCCTTCACTAGACGGATTTTTGTTGACAAAGTAATGTCTCTGCTTTTTAATATGCTGTCTAGGTTGGTCATGATGTTCCTTCCAAGGAGTAAGTGCCTTTTAATTTCATGGATGCAATCACCATCTGCAGTGATTTTGGAGCCCCCCAAAATAAACTCAGCCACTGTTTCCACTGTTTCCCCATCCATTTGCCATGAAGTAATGGGACCAGATGCCATGATCTTAGTTTTCTGAATGTTGAGCTTTGAGCAAACTTTCTCACTCACCTCTTTCACTTTCATCAAGAGGCTCTTTAGCTCTTCTTCACTTTCTGCCATAAGGGTGGCGTCATCTGCATGTCTGAGGTTACTGATATTTCTCCTGGAAATCTTGATTCCAGCTTGTGCTTCCTCCAGCCCAGCATTTCTCATGATGTACTCTGCATGTAAGTTAAATAAGCAGGGTGGCAGCGTACAGCCTTGACGTACCCCTTTTCCTGTTTGGAACCAGTCTGTTGTTCTGTGTCCAGTTCTAACTGTTGCTTCCTGACCTGAGGTCGGGTTGGTGCTGAGTCACTTCCGGGGCTCCACCCTGCTCAGTGCACCCAGCTCCAACCGCTGTCAGAGCTGGTGGCCCCTTCCCAGCCACATGGAAATCAGCTCCCCTGGAAGCTAGGCACCCTCTCTCAGGTGCAAAAGGCTAGCCTATCCCACTTGCCTGAAATGGAAGCCAGTTCTGTTGTACCATCATGCTCTGATGCTCCCCTGAGAACCAGGCTGAGGACAGTCTCCAGATGAGAACATGTCCAAATTCATGTTTAACTTTCTTCCTCTTGTCCTGTCCGGTTCCCCTCACACATCTTCTCCCAAGAGCACTCCTTAAATAAATATAATAAATAAATAATCTCTTAATTAAGATTGATTCATTAATCTTAATTAATTAATTTAATTAATGTCTTGACTAATTTAAATTAAGATTTAAAATAAATCTCTTAAATAAGAATCTTAAGTAACAACCTCTAGAGCTTCCCTGGTGGTCCAGTGGTGAAGAATCCACCTTGCAAAGCAAGGAACACCTCTACAATCCCTGGTCCCAGAAGATTCCATTTGCCTCAGAGCCACAACCATTGAGCCTATTCTCTGAAACTTGAAAGCGACACCAACTACTGAGCCCACACGCAGCAACAACTGATGCCCACACACTCTAGAGCCTGTTCTCCACAACAAGAGAAGCCACCACAATGATAAGCCTGCACACCGCAACTAGGGAGTAGCCCCCTCTCTCTGTGACTACAGAAAGCCCACGCATAGCAACAAAGACCCAGCACAGCAAAAAATAGTAATAAAAATATTTTTAAAAATCCCCACTGCAGACTTTGCTCTAGGGACCCCACCCTATGAAAGCCTCTTGTTATTAATAATTAGCATCAGCCACAATTTATTGCCTCTAAAAATTCAGCTTTACCCAGTATCTGAGTGAGTGAGTGAAAGCTGCTCAGTTGGGTCCGACTCTTTGCGACCCCATGGACTGTATAGTCCATGTAATTCTCTAGGCCAGAACACTGGAGTGGGTAGCCTTTCCTGTCTCCAGGAACTCTTCCCAACCCAGGAATCCAACCCAGGTTTCCCACATTGCAAGCGGATTCTTTAACAGCTGAGCCACAAGGGAAGCTCAAGAATACTGGAATGGTTAGTCTATTCCTTCTCCAGCGGATCTTCCACATCCAGGAATTGAGCCAGGGTCTCCTTCATGGCAGGTGGATTCTTTACCAACTGAGCTATCAGGGAAGCCCACACAGTACCTAGCACCTTGTAATACATCCCTTTCTTTATAAACTGAGTATTAGATTCCGTGGTTTGCACAAAGCACTTTGACCAATACAATGATTCACACCAAAAATAGTTGCAGCAACAAATACTCAAGGGAGTGAGAGTCTGGTATCCTTAGGGGTAAGATTGGTCATCCTCTCTGGTTGAGTTTGAAGGCAATGAAGATCCTGTTAGGATGATATGGTGAGGACTATTCCTTTCTTGATTTTATTTTTTAAAATAATATAATGAGAACCCATGAGTTTGGTACTCGTCCCAAGAGCTAAACTATTATCAATAACTTAGGTCTACCATGCACTCCTCTCCCATCCAATACTCTTGCCTCCCCCAAGAGGTCACAAATATCTGAGGGTTTTATCATGTATGTTGATGCCTAAATAAGATAGTTTTATTTGCTTTTGATCTTAGTGAAAAGAGTAGTCTTTTGACACTTGCTTTTCCACTCAAAATTATAATTATGAAGATTGGCCATGTTGTGGCACAAAAAGAAATATCATTGTCATTTTCACTGCTGTGTAGTATTCCATGTGTGAATACACCACAAACCATCCATTCTGTGGTCAGTGGGCATATGAATTGTTCCTTTTTCCTTCTCTCTTACAGCCAGTGTTACTGGCAACTAGTTTGTTCTCTATATCTGTGAGTCTGTTTCTTTTCTGTTATATTCACTAGCTTGTTGTATTTTTTTTAGATCCCACCTATAAGTGGTATTGTACAATATTTGCCCTTCTCTGTCTGACTTATTTCACTTAGCATAATGCCTTCCAAATCCATCTATGTTGTTGCAAAAGGCAAAATTTCATTCTTTTTTATGGCTGAGATGTGGTATATATACCACATCTATAAAGTTCTATTTTCTTTACCCATTCATGTGTTGATAGATACTTAAGTTGCTTCCACATCTTTGCAATGATAAATGATGCTGCTATGAACATTGGGATGTATGTATCTTTTTTAATTAGTGTTTTTTTTTTGGGGGGGGGGATATATACCAAGGAGAGGAATTCTTGGTTCATGTGGTAGTTCTATTTTTAGTTTTTTGAGAAACCTTCATACTGTGTTCCACAGTGACTGTACCAATTTGCATTCTCATCAACAGTGCACAAGATTCTCTTTCTCCACATCTTCACCAACATTTTTTATTTATGTTCTTTTTTGGTGATAGACATTCTGACAGATTTGAGATGATATCTCATGGTGGTTTTGATTTGCATTTCTCCGATTGATTAGCGATATTGAGCATCTTTTCAAGTGCCTCTTGGCCATCTGCATTTCCTCTTTGGAAAAATGTCTATTCAGGTCTTCTGCCCATTTTTTAATTGGGTTGTTTGATTTTTGTTTTTGATGTCAGATTGTATGAGCTGTTTACATATGTTGAATATTAATCCCTTACTGATCAAATCATTTGCAAATATTTTCTCCTATTCAGTAGGTCATCTTCATTTTGTCAATGGCTTCTTTTGCTATGCAAAAGCATTTAAGTTTCATTAGGTCCCATGTGTTTATTTTTGCTTTTATTTCCTTTATTCTCAGAGGTGGATAAAAAAAATATTGCTGCAATTTATGTCAAAGAGTGCTCTGCCTATGTTTTCCTCCAGGAGCTTTATAGTATGTTGTCTTACAGTTAGATGTTTAATTCATTTTGAGTGTATTTTGGTGTACGGTGTTAGAAAGTGTTCTGATTTCATTGTTTTATATGTGGCTGTCCAGTTTTCCCAGCACCACTTATTGACAGATTGTCTTTCCCCATTGTACATTTCTGCCTCCTTCGTGGTAGATTAACTGAACACTCGTGTGTGGGTTTATTTCTGGGTTGTTTATCCTGTGCTGTTTATCTATTGTGTCTGTTTTTGTGCCAGCACCATAACAGTTCTTGACTTTTAAACAATATAAAGTTCTTTCTAAAGATACCTAGTTAGCATACTTTCTCTGAAAAACTGCGTTAACTATCACCTATTTTCATATTCAATTATTCGAAAGTTCTTTGTCAGTGTTTTTGTACACAACAGCTTTCAAATCATCATCAATTACTATAGCATGTTACTTATGAAAAATGGCATATATATTTATAATTCAACTGACTAATAGAATTTCAACATATAAAGCAAAAGAAGTACATTTTAACTGAATTACATCTTAAATAACACTTACATTTGAAATTGAATATTCAGACATTAATAATCAATCCAAGTAACGTTTGTTACTACTATTATTAACTACTATTAACTACTATTGTAATGTTGACAAGATGTGATAGAAATATACACAGTGGGTCACACACAAGTTCAAGGATGTCAGAAATGATATTGAAGAAGGTTGAAGATGATTGTTTTTGGGTAGTGGCATTAAAAAAAATTTGCGGGCAATTAAAATAAAACTTAGTACTTTCTGCATTGATTTTTATGAGGAATATATGTCTTTTAATGATCATTTAAGAACCTTTCTACAATCATGATATCAAGAATTATTCACACTTAACCACAAAGAGTATTTTCATGTTACACTGCAATGTCAACGAAATATAGCATAAGACTAAAGCTGCACTTGGCATAAAGATCTGTCTCGGTAACTCTTAATAGCAGGCAGTTACATGACTTTTTTCATCTTATTGGCATATAATTTAGATACAGTAATGAGTACAATATCAATTTTAAATACATATATCCCATAGAATCTCCACCCAGATCAAAAATAGAATAAGTCCAGCCTTGAGGAAGACTCTCTTGTGGCTCCTGAAAGTTAGTACCACTTCCATGGGTGACCTCTACCTGGCCTCTCCCACTGTATTGGTTAGTTGTGCCAGTTTTTAACTTCCTATAATTGGAATAATACTGGATAGCCTCTTGCATCTGATTTCCTTTGGTCAAAATTATTGAGGCTCTCCTCTGTGGTTATACTGCCCATACGTTGTTCCCTTTTTATTGCCGTGTAATATTTCATTGTACGGACACATCACATGTATTTCCTCCTTCTACTGCTGCTGGACTTCTGAGTTGTTTCCAGAGTGGGTGATCATGAAGACAGCCACTGTGGACACGTTCACCCATGCCTTCTGGTGGACAGAAGCACTCATTTCCACTGGGCACATATACAGGAGGAGAATTGCAGGTCAGGGGTGTATGTCTGTTTACTTGTAGGAAATATTGTGGGAGATTTCCAAAGTCATTGTAGCAGTTAACACTTGCACCAACAATGTAAGGTTGTCCTGGCTTTCCCTCACCCTTGACTTTAAGATATATGGTTTTGGGACTTCCCTGGCAGTCCAGTGGTTAAGACTCTGCATTCCCAATGCAGGGGGCAAGGGGTTCAACCCCTGGTTGGGGAATGAAAATCCCGCATGCTGCAGACCAAAACATAAAAGCCTAGCTGAGTCAATAAAAGTTAAATTTTTCATAAAAGCATGTATGATCTTGAAAAGACTGAAAAGAAAGTTTATCATTTTTAGATTTGAGGGGTATATATGTATAGAAAGTAAAAGACATCCTCTTGTATATCTGATCTTTTAAAACAAATTATTAGAGGATAGTTGATTTACAATGTTATATTAGTTTTGATCTTAATAACATAAAAATAATACCTCTAAATTATGTCTTATATTAGAGTTAAAATACATTCAATTAAAATTTTGAATGAAATTTTCTTTTTATTATTTCTTTTGAGGGGAGAAAAAGACTGATAATACCAAGAATTGAAAAACATACGAAGTCTTTGTGACAGTGGGTTTTGGCAGTGTTGTACTGGTAACTAATTAACAACTGGCTCACTAGGAAAGAAAGTGTGATTTGTAGAAGTTGCTAATTTCTGTGGGATAAATACTTTTACCATGACTGACTCTCACACATCGTTGGTAGGAGTGTAAATTGCTACAAACACTTTATAAAACCATTTGATGAAATCGATTGAAGTTGAATGCATACAAACGCTGGGAAACAGCAATCCCAACCCTAGGTATGTGTACCAAAATATTTATATTTTCAGGTCATCAAAAACTGAAAAACTAGAGTGAATAAATAGTTGTGTATTCAAGCAATGGAATACTATACAGCAATATAAACAGATAAGCTGCTCTTACACATAACAACATGAATGAATCTCACATATACAAAAGTATATATACTGTATAATTCTAACTATAAAAAGTTCAAAAACAAGCAAAACTACTGTGGGGGTCAGTAGTTGCTTTGAGAAGGACAGAGAAGGTAGTGATCAGGAGCGTCTTTCCTGGATGGTTACTATATGGACTGAATGTTTGTGTTCCCCCAAATTTATGTTCAGTTCAGTTCAGTGTTTATGTGTTAAAATTTATGTGTTGAAACCCTAACCCCTAATATGATGATATCATTACCGAGTCCAAGCTCACACTGCTCATCACATGACAGGTGTCCCAAAGAACCATCTTACCCGGGTGAGAATTCAGGCTTCTTTCCCCAGCCCAGGATGTGGCTGGTTGTTGCAAACTTCTTGGTGCTGACCAGATCCCAGAGGGAATGTGATATCCTTTGGTCTTGTCCATTCTAGGTCTCGTCACCATATTCCTATAACTCTCCAAAAGAGAAAAATTATCTCTATATGAATGAAAATTGTTATATCTTTAATAGTCCAGCCTGGGAGTCAGAGCCCTAAAGAGGAGCTATGATGTGTGTTTCATGCTGTAGGCGGCATTCCTTTCCAGGGTGCAGAGCCAGCAGGAGTAAGCCCAGGGAACAGAGCACAAAGGATAGAGCTAAACCCATACCTCTGATATGGAGTCAGGTTTGTCCTCTGTTACATTATGGGGTGGGGCTTGGGGGAGGTGTGCGTGGGTTTAGATGAGTTCATGATGTGAGGCCCCCATAATGGGATTAGTGTTTTATGAGAAGAAACCAGAAACTTTCTCTCTCCATCATTCTCTCCCTCACTCTCTCTATCCCTTTGTCCCTCCCCACCATGTGTACACACAACAAAAAGGTGACTTTCTGCAAGCCAGGAAGCCAGGAAGTAGGCTCTCACCAAGAACTGAATCTGCCAGCACCTTGATCTTGGACATCCCAGCCTTCAGAGATGTTAGAAATAAATGCTTGAAGTTTGAACCTCCCTGTGTATGGTATTTTGTTATGACCTAAACAGACTAAAATAGTTATGTTTGCACAGATGTGTTCAAGTTATAATGGTGCATTAATGAGCAATTTCAATTAAATTTTATTAAACTAATGGATTATTTACACACAAAAAACCTAAAAAAAATCTTAACATCATTATCAGAATAAATCAGCTTTTTCAATGTCTCTTAATTCATAGATAAATCTTACTGTGTTCATAAATGAAACAAATTATACCTTGGCTAGTTAAACACATAAAGACCATTTTGCCAAGAGCAATTTAGGCTCATAGTAGAGCAATTCCATTAAGAGAAGCCACTCAAGCAAACAGAATATTTTCTAAATCCCCAGATACTAATTTTTAACCAACTAGCTCTAAATGCAATTGGATAAAAGACAGTTTCTGGCTGGAAACAAAGAGTGTGGTACCCTCTCAGAAGTTAAACACATATTTAAAGACAAAAATTTTCACCATTAAGATGAAATCTCTAACTCATCTCCTCTTACATGCCCTTCCCCCCAAACCCTTCTATTTTTTCATCCTGACAAAAATGTACTTTTATTTACTGTGGGTATACTATCTCTTGGTCCTTCTCTTCTGTTGCTTTTTTTTTTTTTTTTTAAATAATGTCATAGCACTTTTATTTCTTATTCCGGGTGAATCAAGGGAATCAATGGAATTGGAGTATTTCTCAGTTTAACTGACATCTAGAGTCACCCAGGCAGACATCCAGTTCTGCTTGGTAAGTTACTGGCTGTGCCTTCTTATCTAAATCACCTGACTTAGCCCATGTCAAGCAAGGGGAAATGCTCCTATCTCCACAGCCTTAGATTTTCTCACATTTTAAATCAAATCTTTGGGTTATTGCCATCAACTACTCCCACATCTTTCTTCTCTAACTGTTTCCTGATTTCTGCATGGTGAAGGTAGACGAAGCTGCATAGCTCCCAACACACACACACACACACACACACACACACACACACACACACACACACACACACACACACACACACACACACACACACACACACACACACACACACACACACACACACACACACACACACACACACACACACACACACAAACACTCTGGAGACCAACCTCTTGGTTAAAACAACAAAAACAAACTTGCCGCATCCAGTCTGATATTGTGTAAATTCACAACATTTCCACTAGAGGGCACTATAACCCCACCTTTTTTTTTTTCATTTATTTTTATTAGTTGGAGGTTAATTACTTCACAACATTGCAGTGGGTTTTGTCTTACATTGACATGAATCAGCCATGGAGTTACATGTATTCCCCATCCCGATCTCCCCTCCCACCTCCCTCTCCACCCGATTCCTCTGGGTCTTCCCAGTGCACCAGGCCGGAGCACTTGTCTCATGCATCCAACCTGGGCTGGTGATCTGTTTCACCATAGATAATATACATGCTGTTCTCTTGAAACATCCCACCCTCACCTTCTCCAACAGAGTCCAAAAGTCTGTTCTGTACATCTGTGTCTCTTTTTCTGTTTTGCATATAGGGTTATCATTACCATCTTTCTAAATTCCATATTAATCTCAAAAATATACAAGCAACTCCTGCAGCTCAATTCCAGAAAAATAAATGACCCAATCAAAAAATGGGCCAAAGAATTAAACAGACATTTCTCCAAAGAAGACATACTGATGGCTAACAAACACATGAAAAGATGCTCAACATCACTCATTATCAGAGAAAAGCAAATCAAAACCACAATGAGGTACCATTACACGCCAGTCAGGATGGCTGCTATCCAAGTCTACAAGCAATAAATGCTGGAGAGGGTGTGGAGAAAAGGGAACCCTCTTACACTGTTGGTGGGAATGCAAACTAGTACAGCCGCTATGGAGAACAGTGTGGAGATTCCTTAAAAAACTGGAAATAGAACTGCCGTATGACCCAGCAATCCCACTCCTGGGCATACACACCGAGGAAACCAGATCTGAAAGACACACGTGCACCCCAATATTCATCACAGCACTGTTTATAATAGCCAGGACATGGAAGCCACCTAGATGCCCATCAGCAGACGAATGGATAAGGAAGCTGTGGTACATATACACCATGGAATATTACTCAGCCATTAAAAAGAATTCATTTGAATCAGTTCTAATGAGATGGATGAAACTGGAGCCCATTATACAGAGTGAAGTAAGCCAGAAAGATAAAGACCATTATAGTATATTAACACATATATATGGAATTTAGAAAGATGGTAATGATAACCCTATATTCAAAACAGAAAAAGAGACACAGATGTACAGAACAGACTTTTGGACTCTGTGGGAGAAGGTGAGGGTGGGATGTTTCGAGAGAACAGCATCAAAACATGTATATTATCTATGGTGAAACAGATCACCAGCCCAGGTTGGATGCATGAGACAAGTGCTCAGGCATGGTGCACTGGGAAGACCCAGAGGGATCGGGTGGAGAGGGAGGTGGGAGTGGGGATCGGGATGGGGAATACATGTAGATCCATGGCTGATTCATGTCAATGTATGACAAGAACCACTACGATATTGTAAAGTAATTAGCCTCCAACTAATAAAAATAAATGAAAAAAAAAAAGAAGACAGCAAAACAAGAAAGGTGTGCCTATATCAAGAGCAGGAAAGTGTTGTTAACAGTTTATTCTGAGAAACTAAACAGATTGAGAGTAATTCCAGATCACACTCATTCATTACCAACTGCATTCATTTCTTAGAGATTTGTCTTACCTTCTTTATCTGAAATACAAAGGGCAAAATCTTGACCAGGAGGAGTTCAGAGATCCTAAGAAAAGATTTAATTCGCTGAGGAGGTACAATATCAGCAGGACCTCCACAGAAAATAAGAATAATCACATTGACCATAATTAGACTTTTTCTACAGAGAATAATTTTCACATAGTTAATGAGTTTAAATATGTGAAGACTTTTCAACTTTAAATATGGAGAAAATTATATACATGCAAAAAGGCAAGAGGAAGCTCTTCTAAAATTATAAAAGAACATACAATTATTAAGTTAAATTTTATAATGGTTTTCAAAATTTTTATTATTCTTCATTCAAATATATGAACTATATTTTTACTTGATGATTATACATATTTTACCATCATATATGACCACTTTAACAGCCAAATAAACAGTATGAGGTTAAGTATTAATATAACTAAAAGAATAATAAACAGAAAGGTCTACCTGTCCTCAGACATCATGAAACTTTTACAGTTGTATCATCACTCATCTTTAAAAGGAAAGAAAGTACATCCAGTTTTAAGAATTGGGGATAATTCTTTGAAATTACAAACATGTTTTCTATTTCTTTTTACAGAATATAATTTCTCAATACAGATCAAGAATAAGAATAGGTGAAATTGCAATTATAATTATTAAAAATAACAAATTCTATATATGAAATAAATATGGGACCTATTTAGAGAGAGAAAATATAAGCATCAAGCAAGATTGATATTCCTGATACTATTAGTAATCACAATTTATTGAAAGGCCCTTATCTCTAGAACAATTTTTATTTACAAAGCACTGTAATATCACACAACAACACTCAAGTTCATAATTTCCTGAGATAAAATGGTTCATCTCTATGCCATGCATTTTATTCAGAAATAAAATAGTGAGAAGTCAGGAATAAAAATGTTTTTCACAAGGACAAAAGCCTGCCAGAATTTCAGCTAGCTTGGACTTTTCTCTCATTGGAAAGCAGAATTTCTCTCAAAAGTCACAATCTTTGAGATTGTGGTGAAACTAACCATATTGAAAATACCTATCAACATTTTGTACTTTTTTGACCACGTGAACAGAAAGATCAGTATCACATTAATACTGGGAGCTGTTTGGCCAATCTTGGGAACAATGATGCTTTCTTTCTAAATATTTTTATCTCCTTTCCTAAACAGAAATTTCTAATATTACCTTAGACAGTCACTTGGCAGAAATAGATTTAATATAATCCAAGAAATGCCAACAGAGACCCATTTCAGTTAATCCCTAATTTGTTGCAATGAAAAAACAGACGGCATCTTCTCTTTTCTCAGTCAGTACATTATGGTTTCATTAACTGTTACGGCAATGTCTTTCATACTATCACAAACACACACAATTTCAAATGAACACTCACCACAAACACACAGGAAGAAGCGAGTGTAGCAGTAGGTAGTGAGATTAAATTTGCCTTTTAGCCTCTGAATCTTCAGCTTGTCAGAAATGTCTCTCAAGTTTGCTATACTTCAGGCAAAATCACCCAGCTTCCAGATAAAGTTGCCTTTTATTTTATCTTATCTGAACGGAATTGGGGTTCAAACAATAGTAATCTGCTTCAGGATGCACAGTCAGTCAAAACTTAACATTATTTTCTGACATTTGAGTGCATTTCCCAAAGCCACGGGACATGCCCCCATTTACAGTAATTTAAAAGAATTTCTGCATTTAAACTGTAGGCAGAACAGATGGCTTCATCCTCCACTTCTCTGACGATCTCAGAGAAATTAATTAAGTTGGCTGGAGGAAAGCCGTAGGAGACTGTCCTCCGGAGTGTTTAATCAGACCCCGCTGCCTCTGAGTGAAGGGCTGCAGCCTCTTCTATGTTCAAGGGGCCTTGCCTCCCTTGCCAAGCCCTGCCAGCCCAAGTAGAGCCACAGATAATCTCAACTGCTGTTCTTGGTCACGATCATTTCATTGTGACTTCCTTGAACCTCTGCCAGAGAGAGGCATCCTCCAGAATGATCTAAAGTTGCTTCTCTGTAGGGTCGCCTTTTCCCCTCCCTACCTGAAGCTCACTTTCCACCACTTTGAGCAGACGAGAAACGGTGCCATCACAGGTCTTCTGAGTGTCCAACTCAGTCATGGCCACAGGCCCTTCTCAAACATTGCTGAGAAACTGTAGTTACTTTCCTGGCTTCCACCTCTTTCCTCCTCCACTTGCCTGCTTTTCAAATCCAGCTGGACAGTGACTGGGAAGCTGGGGAAGAGATGCCTAGTCTCTTGCCTAAGCTCCTAGCATGACACCTTGAAAGTCTATAAATTATACCACCAACCTGTTAAGCTTTAGTTGGGGGTGGGTGGGAGGGGAGAGTTGGGGAAGAAAAAGCCCTCTCTTAATTACTCACTGGATCAGGTGAGAGAAAGCCTGGCTTTCCCATTGGCTGCCGTGTATAGAGTAGATATTTAAGAAGGGTCCTCCATCCAAATCACCAGGCTATTATCTTGCTGTACCTGAAGAGGTCTAATCGGCATATTGAGGACCATTTTCCAGTTAATTAAAATTGTTCTGGGCCCAGACTATAACAATCAATTACACAAATCACATTTGTGTATAAATCATGGCTTGTGATATCTATAGGGAAAAAGAAGGATGGAAAACCTTGATGCCAATACAGGATTTCCTGACACAGTTGAGAACCTAAGTCCCTGAGCTAACCACTAGCTCTGAACAGAATAGAATATATGGGAGGCCAAGGGCATTGTGCCAAGGAATATGACGGCTGTGCCACAGAGGAAGGAAGATGCTCTGTGTGCCATCCACTCGGGTCAGAGATCAGGAGAAAGGAGCTAAGGACTTCATTCTCCTAGGATTTCCCCTACTGGCCCTCTCTCTCCTGAAGGATCCTGCAGGCCTCTCACGGTGTAGTCTCCTGCTCATCTCCAGGTCCCTCATTGCCTCCCACAAGCAGAAGAGCTCTAAACCTTGCTCCTCCTCCCTAGTATCCACAGTCCAAATACTTCTTATTTCTAATCCTAGCCAGAAGGAGAAAAAATCCTTCTAGCACCATATTAATCTAAAGAAGCACTCTGTCCCCAGTGATTGAAAAATAAGCTTTTTACTTTATTATGCAATTATAATCTTAAATCCAGAAAGGCATTCTGGCTTTCCCCTTCAATTGTTTGTGGCCTATCTGACATTCTGAGGTGAATCCACACTTTCCTTGAGGAGATACTACTAGTACAAAACATTTCTTTTACCCATGACACACAGTACTCACAGCATACATGGGGAGGGCAGAGACAGCTCCACCTCCCCAATTCTGAGTAGATCCTGGGACTTGTGAGTTTTCCTCTTGCTACAACAGAAAGCTGTAGAAAAGGAAAACAAAAGAAAAATAAAAGCAAAAACATAAGATAAAGTCAGAGTAAGGACAGCATACAAACAGTATGCAGTGCCTACTAAGTGCCAGATACTGATGAAGCCTTCCATCCAACAATGAATAAAACAGAAATGGCCCTGCCTTCATGGAATTAAAAATCTGGGAGAGAAGATGAATAATATAAGCAACTGAGATGTTTGCCCCTTGGAAGAAAAGTTATGACCAACCTAGACAGCTTATTAAAAAGCAGAGATATTACTTTGTCAACAAAGGTACATCTAGTCAAGGCTGTGGTTTTTCCATCAGTCATGTATGGATGTGAGAGTTGGACTATAAAGAAAGCTGAGCACTTGAAGAATTGATGCTTTTGAAGTTTGGTGTTGGAGAAGACTCTTGAGAGTCCCTTGGATTGCAAGGAGATCAAACCAATCTATCCTAAAGGAAATCAGTCCTTAATATTCATTGGAAGGACTGATGCTGTAGCTGAAACTCCAATATTTTGGCCACCTGATGCGAAGAACTGACTCATTTGAAAAGACCCTGATGCTGGGAAAGATTGAAGGCAGGAGGAGAAGGGGACGACAGAGAATGAGATGGTTGGATGACATCACCAACTCAATGGACATGAGTTTGAGTAAACTCTGGGAGTTGGTAATGGACAGGTAAGCCTGGTGTGCTGCAGTCCGTGGGGTCACAAAGAGTCGGACACAACTGAGCAACTGAATTGAACTGAACTGAACTGAACTGAGTAATTACCAGTAGTGATAAGTCTATGAAGACTATGTGAAGGGGTGAGATGGTCGAGAAAACTGTGTGTAAGGCAGGGTGGGGAGGATCCTAATTAGGTGGGATTGTATGGAGAGTCTCCTCTGAGGAGGAGACATTTCAGGTGAGAACAGAAAAGATGACAAGGATTTAGTTAGAGAAGAGTTGGAGGAAGAGTTTCAGGCAGAGGAGGCATATATGAGAAGTGTAACTTGGGACAGTTAAAGAACCATGAGGAGGCCAGTGTGGCTAGAACACGGTGGTACAGAGATCAGAGTGAGATGCGCTTTAAGAGGGGCCTTATAAACCTTAAAAAGGAGTTTGGATTTTATTCCACATGAGATGCAAAAATTTAGTGTGTATTAAAGCAGGAAGATAGAATGTTTTGTTTTGTGCTTTCTTTTAATATGGACAAGTTATAGAGAATAGAGTATAAAAGTCAAGAATTGAAGAAAAGAGAAAAATTAGAGGGTTGTTACAGTGGTTCAGACAAGAGATGGTGGTGGCTTATCCCAGGGTGGTGGCAGCGGCCACAAAGACAGGTGACTGGACTCTAGATTCATCTAAGAAGCAGGTACGGCAGAACCTCAGAGGGACTGGATGTGGGGTGAGAGAGAGAGTGAGGAATCAAGAGTCTGTGGTGAGTGGTTAGTAGGTAAGAGGGCCATTTACTGAGGTGGGGAAGGATGCAGGGAGAGGAGTCTACAGAGGTACGGCTTTAGTTTGAGGAATCAAAGTTTTCATTTTCATGTAATTAATATTGAGAACACATTGTGATAGTCTGAATAATACGTCCATGCCCTGTGAATATGGTACCTCTCATATGATAAAAAAAGAACTTTGCTGCTCAACATTGTATGTCATCAGGAATTGCATGTTAAACCAATAACAAGTTACCATTATGTGCCCATCGGCATAAACACTGACAACATCAAATGCTAATGAGGTGGCTGAGCAACAGGAGTTCTCATTCATTGCTGGTGGGTATGCAAATGATACAGCCACTTCAGAAGACAGTTTGATGGTTGCTTACACAACTGGATATACTCTTACCACACGATCTAACAATCCATGGTACTACTCAAATAAGTTTAAAACTTATGTCCACAAAAAAACCTGCACAAAGATGTTAACAGCAGCTTTGTTTATAATTGACAAAACTTGGACCAAGAAGTTGTCCTATAGTTGAAAGGGTTAAAAATGGTACACCCCAACAATGATTATTGAGCGCTAAAAAGAAATGAGCTATCAAGCCATGAAAACACATAGAGGAAATTTAAATGTATATTGTTAAGTGAAAAAAGCCAATCCCCAAAGGCTACATATTGTGTAATTCCAACTATATGACATTCTGAAAAACAAAAAAACTATGGAGACAATAAAAAGAACAATTGTTGCCAGGGACTGGGAGAAAGGGATGAATAGGCAGAACATAGAGGGATTTTAAGCAGTGAAAACACTCTGTATGATTTCATAGTAATAAACAACTGTCATTATATACTTATCCAAACCCACAGGATGTACATTACCAAAAGGGTACAATACCAGAATGTAAATGATGGGCTTTGGGTGATAATGATTTGTCAGCACAGGTTCATCGGTGTGACTCTGGCCCAGAATGTTGACAGTTAAGGAGGCTATACATGTATGAAGTTAGAAAGTATATGTGAAATCTCAGTACTTTCTGCTCTGTATTCCTATAAGCCTAAAACTGTTCTAAAAGCTCAAACTACTTGGGGGTGGGGGAGGAGACTTTGCAGATATAACTCAGTTAAAGTTTTGAGATGGGGAGGTTATTCTGGATTATTTAGGTGGGCTCAAGTTAATCACAAGTGTCTTCATAAGAAGGAGACAAAAGGATCACAGTCAGAAGCAGAGGTCAGAGAGAAGAGTATCTTACTGAGCTGCTGGCTTTCAAAATGGAAGAAGGGGTTATAAGCCAGGCAAGTTGTAAAAAGATAAGGAAATGGGTTCTCCCAAAAACCTCCAGAAAGAACTCTCACCAATACCTGGATTTTAGTCTAGTGAAGCTGATTTAAGACTCCTGACCTCCAGAACTGTAAGATAATACATTTGTGTTGCTTTAAGTCATTAAGTGTATGGTAATTGTTATAGCAGCAATAAGAAACTAGTTCAAAGATGACGAGACTTCTAAGCAGAGATTTTGAGATGAAACTACTTAAAACTATGGCACAAGTGTGGCTCTGATCTTCTTAGAAGCCAGTACAAGCAGGGGGAAATACAATCTGACATACACTACACTGTGTTCCTAAAATAAAAAAACAAAACAAAACAAAACAAAACAAAACAAACAACAACAAAAAAAACCAAGCCATTTGCCCAAGGGAAACTTCTCCTATGAGTCTTTAGAGGAAAACACTGTGTGATATGCTGAATAATGTTTCCTCAAATGGTCCATAAATACCAGTAGGATGACGATCCCTACTTTTAAAATATGTAACAACCTAAAAGAGAAAAAGGCATGTTGTTCTGTCACTCCATTGTGTCTGACTCTTTTTTACTCCTTGGACTGCAGCACACAGTTTTACCTGTCCTTCACCATCTCCCAGAGCTTGCCCAAACTCATGTCCATTGAGTCGGTGATGCCATCCAACCATCTCATCCTCTGGCATCCCCTTATCCTACTGCCTTCAATCTTTTCCAGTATGTGGGTCTTTTCAAATGAGTCAGCTCTTTGCATCAGGTGGCCAAAGTACTGGAGTTTCAGCTTGAACATCAGTCCTTCGAATGAACACTCAGGACTGATTTCTTCTAGGATGGACTGGTTGGATCTCCTTGCAGTCCAAGTGACTCTCAAGAGTCTTCTCCAACACCACAGTTTGAAAACATCAGTTCTTTGGTGCTCAGCCTTCTTTATGATCCAACTCTCACATCCATACATGACTACTGGAAAAACCATAGCTTTGACTATTACAGACCTTTGTTTTCAAAATAATGTCTCTGTTTTTTAATATGCTGTCTAGGTTTGTCATTGCTTTTATTCCCAGGAGCAAGCATCTTTTAATGACAGCATCTTTCATGAGTGCAGTCATATGCCCAGGGAATTACAATACAGAGATGTGTGACATGTACTCACAAAGAAGAAAACAAATAAATAATGTTATTTTTCTTATCCATTACATCCAAATTAGTGTGCTCCTAAAAACTAGGTTATCACACAAATATCTTCAACCAGTAGGCCAAGTAAAGAATGGTCCTTGCAAAACAGTACATGCAGTGGTTATGGGGTGAAACTAGCAATCAAAAATGGTTTACACTCTCTTGACTTTGAGTCTAGCCTATCTAGACAATGACTCCATTTTCCAGACTATCACCTCTGAGATCTGTATTTTATTAGATCATTTAGTTTGAACCATATGAAACTGCTGCTATTCAAGCTTTGGTTTTTTTTTGGGGGGAAAAAAGCAATTTCATATAGTTCAACTAATTGTTGGATTTGAAACTAATATAAAATGCTTTCACTGAAACAGCTATATATTGGGCTGTCCAAAAAGTTTGTTTGGGTTTTTCCATGCCATCTTATGGAAAAATCCAAATGAACTTTTGGCCAACCCCAAAATATCATTTTACTTGAATGATCTTTCTCTAGTTACTAAGTATCTTGCTATAGATAATTTTGAAAAATTAAGTAAAGAAAAACTATCCATAATTGCAGCACCAAGAGATGACCTCTGCTAACAAGTTTGATGAAGACACTTTTATTTATAATACATGCATGCTTCTTCTTTTAAAAATGTAATTTTTAAAGGCTCTTGATTAAGCATGGCAGATTAAACACATTCTTTGATATATGCTCCTCAAACAGCTCTAAAACGGCACTAAGGTAATATGAAATGTAAACCCACAAAGTTGAGGAGTGCAGCAGAGGAAACAACAGCAGAAAGGAGATGTCATCAAGATTTTGGAAACTGCCCAAACAAATGGCTGAGTGGTTACTGATGAAGCAGATCAGAGAAAGTTGAAATATAAGCTTCAGGTGAAGAGGCCAATAAGAAGCAAGCCAATTGTACTACAGAACCCTGAAATGCCTCAGGGATTTGATGCACCATACACCTCTGAAGGGAAGTTGTTCAGTTGCTCAGTCGTGTCTAACGTTTTGTGATCCCATGGACCACAGCAATCCAGGCTTCCCTGTCCTTCACTATCTCCCAGAGTTTGCTCAAGCTCATGTCCATTGAGTCAGTGATGCCATCCAACAAACTCATCCTCTGTCAATCTTTCCCAGCATCTTTTCCAATGAGCCAGCTCTTCGCATCAGGTGGCTAAAGTATTAGAGCTTCAGCTTTAGCGTCAGTCCTTCCAATAAATATTCAGGGTTGATTTCCTCTAGGATTGACTGGTTTGATCTCCTTGCAGTCCAACGGACTCTCAAAAGTCTTCTCCAGCACCACACTTCAAAAGCATCAAGGCACTCAACCTTTTTTATGGTCCAACTCTGTTTCTGGCTAGGATCAAATAGGAAAATATCTTGAAATTTTATTTTAAAAAAATTAACTTTTTTTTTTTTAGCTTTCTCAAACTTAAGTTTTATTTACAGATTATTATTGCTTTTTAGCTGTTCTTGGAGTACACACTTTGTTCAACAATCCCAAGTTTGATGAAGAAACGACCAACACAAAAGGCGGCATAAGGCCTGTGAGAAGGAACTGGACATGAAATCTGTGGTAAAAACCATTAACTTTTGAGATCTTCATCTCTGAGCCAGGCAATTGTACCTCCCCATTGCAGGAGAAAACAAGAGAATGACTTTCAGAAGAGAGGGGATTTATACTCAGAGACAACAGTTGCTGGTGGAAGCGGGGGTGAGGAACATTCTGAAAACGGAGTGTTATGACAAACTCCTTAGGTAATAGACTTAGTGATTCCTCAGTGAAATGACCCATCCCCAATTATCACCAGCCTCAATCAAATGGGAAAAACAAACTTTGTAAAACTGCCCATGAATAAATGACTTGCATCAGCATTGATAGGGATACTTCAGTGGTTCAGTTCTAAAACGCCCAAACAAAATGAATACTGTAATAAAATGAGTCACAGATATGCTTTTTTGTTTCTCAGTGCATTTGAAAATTATCATTATGCTATAGAATAGTCTAGTAAGTGTGCAACAGCATTATGTCTAGAAACATAATGTACATACCTTAATTTAAAGATATTTCATTGCTGAAAATGCTAATCATCATCTGAACATTCAGAAAGTTATAATCCTTATATGATAGTTACAACACCAAAGATCACTGATCAGAGGCCACCATAAAAATATAATAATAATGTAAAAGCTTGAAGTATTGAGAGAATGACCAAAATGTAATGCAGAGACATGAAGTGAGCAAATGCTGTTGGAAAAATGGCACTGATTGTCTTCCTCAACGCTGATTTGCCACAAACCTTCAATCTGTAGAAAAAACTATATCTGTGAGGCACAATAAAGTTAAGTATGTGCCTCAAAGTAACAGATCATCAGACATCAGATGTGGAAGTCAGAGATAAGGAAAAATACATTTAAAAAGGAATTCTGAGTAAACAGAGACCATATAGGGAGCAAAATATAACAACAAAAAAAAAAAACACCTATTTTCCACCTAAACATAAGATAAAATATTGCATTCATAAACAAGACAAGGAAATGGAAGGAAGGAAGGAAGAAAAGGAGACAGGGAGCAGAATAAGAGAGGAGGGGAGGAGGAGAGGAGGAAAACAAAGGAATGAAGAGAAAGGGGATGCAAAAAGGAAGCAAAGAAAGAACTGGAGGACAAAATAGAGCTCTTGGGAATTAAAGCCATCAAAATGTGCATTTAAAATTCAATAAGAGCTTGGAAGTCAGAGTTTGTGAAATTTCTAAGAAAGTAAAAGAGTGGCAATGAAATCCAAAAAAGAAAAAACAGCGAAGATAAAAGTGAAGAAATTCTTCAAGAAATAATACAGGAGATACTCCCAGAATTGAAGAACATGTTTCCATATTGAAAAGTCCATTGAGGGCACAGTTCAGTTCAGTTCAGTCACTCAGTAGTGTCTGACGCTTTGTGACCCCATGAACCACAGCACGCCCGGCCTCCCTGTCCATCACCAACTCCCAGAGTTCACCCAAACCCAAAGTCAATGATGCCATCCAACTATCTTATCCTCTGTTGTCCCCTTCTCCTCCTGCCCCCCAA
Source organism: Cervus canadensis (assembly GCF_019320065.1). NCBI lineage: Eukaryota > Metazoa > Chordata > Mammalia > Artiodactyla > Cervidae > Cervus > Cervus canadensis. The sequence goes on along the minus strand of NC_057416.1, from coordinate 469,485 downwards.
TCCCTCCCAGCATCAGGGTCTTTTCAAATGAGTCAGCTCTTCGCATCAGGTAGCCAAAGTATTGGAGTTTCAGCTTCAGCATCAGTCCTTCCAATCAACACCCAGGACTGATCTCCTTTAGGATGGACTAGTTGGATCTCCTTGCAGTCCAACAGACTCTCAAGAGTCTTCTCCAACACCACAGTTCAAAAGATTCAATTCTTCGATGCTTAGCTTTCTTTATAGTCCACTTCTCACATCCATACATGACTACTGGAAAAACCACAGACTTGACTAGATGGACCTTTTCTGGCAAAGTAATGTCTCTGCTTTTTAATATGCTGTCTAGGTTGGTCATAACTTTCCTTCCATGGCATAAGTGTCTGTTATGGCTACAGTCACCACTTGCAGTGATTTTGGAGCCCAGAAAAATAAAGTCAGCCACTGTTTCCCCTGTTTCCCCATCTATTTGCCATTAAGTGATGGGACTGGATGCCATGATTTTTGTTTTTTGAATGTTGAGCTTTAAGCCAACTTTTTCAGTCTCTTTCACTTTCATCAAGAGACTATTTAGTTCATCTTCACTTTCTGCCATAAGGGTTGTGTCATCCGCATATCTGAGGTTATTGATATGAGAACATGCACTTACCTCCCCATGAGGTATGTGTCCAAAACAACTAGTCTGGTACTTAGAAATGACTCTTGAATCTGAGAGTCACATTTTTCATACTGAATTGTGTTTTATATTTGATGTGTGTGTTTATGACATCGTTTTGGGGGGAAATATTATATCAGCTTCATCAGGTGAAAGTTGGTGGCAATTAGAAGGTCAATATAGCAGAAAGCCAGCTTTGTTGGTGGCTCAGACTGTTAAGAAACACCCACAATGCAGTAGACATAGGTTCAATCTCTGGGTCGAATATCTTCTGGAGAAGGAAGTGACTACCCGCTCCAGTATTCTTGCTTGGAAAATTCCATGGACAGAGGGGCCTGGTGGGTTACAGTCCATGGGGTAGCAAGTAGTTGTATATGACTGAGTGACTTTCACTTTCATTGCAGAAAGTACTCAATAAACTAACTACCTAGCTGATGATCTAGATAATACTGCTATTCTTTTACCCCCAATATAGAGAAAAATAAGAAAAAAAGCTTTTTAAAAAGAACTTTGCCCAATTTATAAAATATAATGATTTCCTGAAACTTTTAATGAAGACTGTTTCTCTCATTGTATTTATTCTAAATATATACTGTTCTCTTCTATGTAAATTCAGAAATTTTATTAAAATTCATTTAAAAGTGGTTAAAAGAAGACATTTGCTAGTTTATGAGAATAGCTTTCAAACCATATTTTTATTTTTATTGATTAAAATATGTATTTCTAGATTTCAAAATATATGTTAACAATGCCTAGTCCTACCTGTGAAAGAAGAGTGATTCCCCAGTGACAACATGGTTGTGAAGATCCGGAGGGGTTTATACCAGAATCGTCAAGGAAGGGCCACTCCCCAGGGCTCAATTATTGTTCACAGAAAGTTATTTAGCCTGTAAATAACCCCGAGTGTTTTACTCTTTCTAAAATATTAACACCATTGAGGACATGGCTTCTTGCCACTCTCCAATATCATTAGGGAATCAAGTCTTCTGAAATCATAAAGCAATGGGACCCATTCTTTGTTTTAACTTATGCCTAAATGTCCTGATATTTTAAGACTTTACTTGGAGGACATGAAAGTTCTCCTGATTACAACATGCAATATAGAAGAGTGTGTGATATAGGAAAGCCATTGGACGATCAGACAACCTTGTTGCATTTGGAATACTTATTTCCTGATTAGGAACATTGTTCTTTACATTTTAAATAGTTATAGTAATACTTAGAAAAGGCAATACTGTGGGTAAACAGATAATATAAATGTGCCAGTGATTCTTCATTTGTCAGCCTACCCCATCTAGACCTATTGTCTTTTTTCTCTACACTTTTGTCCCATGGAGTTTAACCCTTAGGTTCCATCGATAGAGCTCCTTTAGTGTCTTGGTTCCATCTGAGTTTGGCCAATGGGAGAAACCAGGAACATAACAGAGGTGAGAGGAAAAGCATCCATATTTCTCTTTCAATTTCTCCCAGTTTCACAGTGAAGTGCTAAGGTGGCCTCATCCTTCCAAGGAAATTGCTTTTGCTGAGATGTGTGTTGAGGTGGCCTGGCATGCCCATCCTAGTTCTCATTTCACTGGACTACCCAGTAGTCCTTGTGTTGGCTGCTTCAGGACTGGTATGAAAACTGCCTTCTGAACATAGCCTCCAGTTGCTTCAACTTCTTGGGTTGATTTCTTTAACATTTCCAATGTTCTCTTCATTATTTGAATTCTTCCCATTACATTCTCTTAAGTTAAATCATCTGAATAGAAATGTTCTTTGTCTCATGTCCCTGACTGACCAGAGTTCACACAATATTTGCTCAGTAAATGTTGCAATGGAAGATATATTTTAGTTGCACCACTGTTGGATGCTAAAAGGGCCACTGAATCGCCATCCTTCTGGGTCATGGATCGCTCGACGACTACACACAGGAGTCAAAGATTAACATTACTAGCATTATTGCAGATAAAATCAGATTTGATATGTGACTTAGATATGCTATTCTTCCCCTTTCTTGAGAACTGCAATCACCCAGACTCAACAGAGCAGTGAGATAACCTTTGCTCCCTCCTCCCCTTTCCAGAGCCATAACCAAGCAGCCTGTCTGATTGAGATGGGACATTGGTATCAATTACAAAAAGAAAAGCATGCTTTCTACTGATGATGAGGTACCTGTAATGATCTTTAAAGTCATGTCATCAGTTGCTATTCACCCTGCCAGGGTAAGTACACAGCAGTATATGGAAAGGATCTGAACTGTCCTTCAAAATCACCACTGCTACACTTACTTCAAGACATCTTCGGCATGAGATAAAGATATTGTACTACGTACTGTACAGGGGGGTGGGTACAAAAAAGCGCAAACAATTGTAGAGGATTCACACACCTAATATATGCCAGGTGTGAACTAACTTATGTGATTTGACATAGGAACACACGTTCACATCTTTGAAAGTTTTCAACTTGATGGTTCATATTTAAAGGACTTACTGTATGTGAATGTATTTTTGCTGTTTGCAGGAACATAAATGGAGGATGTTATGCTACTGAAATAAGGTAGATAGAGGGAAAAAAAAGACAAATATTGTATCACATACATGTTGAATATATTAAAAAAAAAAAGTAAAACAAACTTGTGAATTAAAATAAAAGAAGCAAACTCACAGATATAAAGACCAAACCAGTGGTTACCAGCGGGGACAAGCAAGCAGGGGAAGGCTATATACATTAGAAGAAATAGTAGCTATTATGGGAATATATAAAATCATGTGTATGAATCTTTTGCAAATGTTGAAGCTCTACTGAATTTAAAGAATCTTTCACTCAATATAAAATGTAATATAATACATGCCTGTGTAGTAAGTCGCTTCAGTTGTGTTACCCTATGGACTATAGCCTACCAGGCCCCACTGTCCATGGGGATTATGCAGGCAAAAATACTGGAGGGGGTTGACATTCCCTCCTCCAAGGGTATGTCTATCCATCTATCTATCTATCTATCTATCTATCTATCTATCTATCTATCTATCTATCTATCTATCTATCTATCTATCTATCTATCTATCTATCTATCTGTCTGTCTGTCTGTCTGTCTGTCTGTCTGTCTGTCTGTCTGTCTGTCTGTCTGTCTGTCTATCTGTCTGTCTATCTGTCTATCTATCTGTCTATCTATCTATCTATATGTGTATATATATATATATGCAAAGGCACTATATGTGATCTTCCTATGGAACTTGTAGGCATGTGTGTGTGTGAAGAAAGTAGTGATAAGTGAAGAAACAAAAATTCAAAAGAAGAATCTAGGAATGGAATTTTTCTTTCACAAAGAAAGAAAATCACAGGTGAACTTGCTGTCTGGTCAGGCCAGAGTGAAGATGCATCTCTTCTGAACAAGATACTTATGGATTTACTACTGTACAACAAAGGAGAGCCTGTATCTGGTGGAGGAAGAATATACCAAAGGAGGAACACAAGGACAGCAGAAAGCTACAAATTATTAAACTTGGAATCAGGACATTGTATACTGTACACAGCATCCAGCACAAGAGATAATGTACTCTATCATTGTTCAAAAGCTATCAAACAATGAGAGCAGAACTAATTTAAAGAGCTTCTGAGAACAGAACCATGCTAACTGCACACGTTGTATGTTCCTGAAGCCTGCAATTCACAACACAGATGTCAGCAGAGCTGGCAATGGGGGTAGGGAGGGAAATGAAATCTTCCTAAATCCTACAAAAGAAAATGGAAAAGAAGAAGGAAAAACCAGTCCCAAAGCAAGGGTTGAGCCCTGTGCACTGTGCAGTGTGTATGCTCAGTCGCTCAAGTGTGCCCGACTCTTTGCAACCCCATAGACTCTAGCCCACCAGGCTCTTCCATGGGAATTTTCCTGGCAAGAACACTGGAGTAGGTTGCCATTTCCTCCTCCAGGCAATTGCTTATGAGATTGCCCTAAAGGGGAATCCACCTGTCTAGATGAATTTTGTAGGACTTTCAATTACAAGTGAAGGAGAAAATGTTTTGTTCCAGGAAAAAAGTAGTAAAGGTAAATATTTAGCAAGGATTCACTATAAGAATGGTACTCAAGCTTCTTCTCTTTTTTTGTTTTATATCTCATGGAAATATTTGAAAGGCTAATATTAACATAGATCCTCAATAAAATAATACACTCATACAAATCTTAAATAGCTATCAACATGGAGAAGGAAATGGCAACCCACTCCAGTGTTCTTGCCTGGAGAATCCCAGGGATGGCGGAGTCAGTTGGGCTGCCATCTATGGGATCGCACAGAATCGGACACGGCTGAAGCGACTTAGCAGTAGCAGCAGCAGCAATGTGCTTGAATACTGAGAGAATGTTACACAGCTGGGAGAAGGGTTTGGTTACAGGTTAGCAATAAAATATACAAAATCAATGTCCCCATAGCCCCACGCAGAAAAGACAAATTTGAAATGCACGAAAATACATTTTATACAGAAAGTAAAAAAAAAAAAAAAGCTATCAACAAATCCATATGCAAGTAGTTCTCAGAATGCCCATCTCTAATGATAATATCTCTTGTATATGGATTGGCTTCATTATACACCTGAAGATGTGTCCTTGTATTCATGTGTGAGGAGTAGAATGCTTGCCTTTCTTGGTTCTTCTGTACCAGTTATAGCTGCATCAGATATTGTTCAGAAGGTCAATGAAATTTTAATAACTCTGTTGTCCAGGAAATTAGTTGAATTTGAAACTGACATTGAAAACAGAAAGGATTGCATGTGCATATTTTGAGCAAAGTACAAATTGTCAGCATCAGATTCAGACTTTACTAAAATTTACTCTTGACTAAAAATAAAGAAAAGCTATGACAAACCTAGACAGCATATTAAAAAGCAAAGACATTACTTTGCTGACAAAGATCCGTCTAGTCAAAGCTATGGTTTTTCCAGTAGGCATGTATGGATGTGAGAATGGACTATAAAGAAAGCTGAGAGCCAAAAAAATTGATGCTTTTGAACTGTGGTGTTGCAGAAGACTCTTGAGAGTCCCTTGGACTGCAAAGAGATCCAACCAGTCCATCCTAAAGGAAATCAGTCCTGAGTGTTCATTGAAAGGACTGATGCTGAAGCTGAAGCTCCAATACTTTGGCCACCTGATGCAAAGAACTGACTCATTGGAAAAGACCCTGATGCTGGGAAAGACTGAGGGCAGGAACAAAAGAGTATGATGGAGGTTGAGATGGTTGGATGGCATCACCAACTCAATGGACATGAGTTTGAGTGGACTCTGGGAATTGGTGATGGACAGGGAGGCCTGGCATGCTGCAGTCCATGGGGTCACAAAGAGTCAGAGACAACTGAGCGACTGAACTGAACTGAAAACTAAAGTAGAATCACAGAGGCATCTTTCTGGTTTGAATATGCCTCTGTGTTCTCTACCTCTGATTAAGAAAGTTCATTGCTTCTCTCTAAGCTGAGAAAGATAACCACATTTCTAGCAGAATATGAAAAGTAGAGACCCACTCTTAAAGCAAATCTCAGAAGGACTTAGGAGCAGTAGCCATGAGTGTGACATTGGGAATCAGCCCTCTTGAGATTCACTGGAACACCTGGGATCAAAGCAAGTGTCTCAGTCTTATTCTCCATAATTTCAAACCTCTATTTGTCCTAAAACTTTATGAAGACACACAAAAAATTTAAACATGAAATTTTGATGAGAGATTGATTTTATGTTTTCCTTTTTGGGCTTCCCTGGTGACTCAGAGGTTAAAGCGTCTGCCTCCAATGCGGGAGACCCGGGTTCAATCCCTGGGTTGGGAAGATCCCCTGGAGAAGGAAATGGTAACCCACTCCAGTATTCTTGCCTGGAGAATCCCATGGACGGAGGAGCCAGGTAGGCTACAGTCCACGGGGTCGCAAAGAGTCGGACACGACTGAGGGACTTCACTTTCACTTTCTTTTTCTTTTGTACTGAAACTGTCTCCTATCCAAAATCCGGAGCTCTTCTCAGTGTCTTTCTTGATTAATGTAGATATCTTGGGCAGTTCAGCTGTGAACAAGATTCTGAAACTGAAAAGTGATTGCAAACACCTTTTGTGTAGGTAATTTGAGTCCTTAAAAAAAAAAAAAAAAAGAATCAGTGACTAACTCTTGAAGTTTCAGCTAGAGATAGAGGTTCCTCTAAAGGAACAGTGAATCTTGTCTTTTGCCATTTGGCTAATATGCCTCAGGGTAGGGTAGGGTTTGAATTCCTGCCTTCACAAACCCTGTTGACTGCTGTTTCAGTTGTAAATAGCTGCTATTCCTCAAACTGAAGAGCCAGTTTGTCTTTCCTTCCTTCACTATTTTGTTAAACTGCTGGGGTCCAGCCTTGGCAGGATCCAGGGGATACCCTCAGGATGAACGGCGTCAGGCGTCAGCGAGAGAGAAGACACATGAGACCAGCCTTGATAGGGCCAAGTCTGCGAGGGAGGGAGGGAGGGAGGGAGGGAGGGAGAGAGAGAGAGAGAGAGAGAGGGAGAGAGAGAGAGAGAGAGAAAGAGAGAGAGAGAGAGAGAGAATGACCAGACGGGGGTGTTTGCAGGGTCTGACAGAGTCTGGCAGTGCTTTATTTTTTACCGTGGCTTTTATACCCTAAATTAGTACACTTCTAAGGGGAAGATAGTTTAACATTACATCAGCTTGTTCTCCGCGAAACCAGGGTGTTTTCTGAGTACTTCTTTGTTTATGAGGGTCTTGTACATTATCTTCTGGCCTTGGGGCCTATTGACATTTTATGACCTAGGTGAATGCAAAGCTGTTTTCCATAATCTATTCTTTAATGAACACAAAGGTCAGTCCTTTGGCAGAAGTTATCAGTTAAATTTATCTAAAAGGTTTACCACACAAAGACTCTGCAGCTCCAGTGAGGCAGCCCCTGTTTAGCATTCCTGGTTAAAATTAACAATTTTAAACTCTTCTTTTTCTAAATCTTTAACTATAACCACTTTTAGAATAATATTTTTATGTTCTCTAATAGGGCTTCCTCACCCCCGAAGGGCTCTGTGCCTGCTAGGGCCTTTATGTGATCAGGTTCTTTATGCTGTTTTATGATTAGGGTATTATAAGCAATCATGCATATTAGTACCAAGGGCATAAACGCATTTGCCAAACAAACTAAAATACCAGCAAAAGAGTTTAAATTGAAACACTCCTTTCACTCTGGATAATCTCATAAAATACCACCACCTGGGAAACTTATTGATTAAAGTTCTAAATTGATTCTTATTTGGAAAGAAATCGGGGAAGGCCTTCTGCCTGTGTCACAGAAATTAGGGGGTAGTCTATTGAAGCAGGCATCAGAAAGACAGAGATCATCTTTAAGGTGAGCGCCGGGGGCAGCTTTTCGGAATCCCTGAAAACCTGATCCGCCTTGCCCGTCAGGTTTTCTCCCTCTTGACCTTGTCATGGGTGGGATCTCGTGTGCGGCTCTGGCATTAAACATTCTCAGCTTTCCCTAAGTCAGTGCTTTCCCTGTTCTCATCAGGTTTTGGTTAGTCACGGAACTAACTGAAAGGTGGAAATTGAAAAATTTCCAAAGATGCCTTCTGTGCCTCCACGGTTTGACCTCCATCCTCCATGCTGTCTTACCTCTCTGCCTGGTCCTTGACTGACACACTCTACTTTCATTACTTACTGACATTGCTATTGTGACAACAAGATTGCAAACCCTTGTGAGCAGAGGTGTGATTTCCACAGCTAGCAGAGTCCCTGGAGATGAGAACTGAGAATAAATGTAAGCTACATAATTTAAGGAGTGTGCAGTGTGTATTTAATTCAGTGACTACAACAAATCTTAGTTTTCCCCAGCACTTCATTGAACACATAATCTCATCCTTCAAAACTGGAAGTCTACAGGGAGAGGATATGGAATGAGTGACTAACTTGTTTAAAAACCACAGGAAAGAAAACAGAATGAGAGTAATTATTCACAGGAAAACAGCACTGAGTACGTAATATGTGCCAGCATGAGGCTTAGCCTTCAACAAGCTTTAACTCTGTTAATCCTCACAAGCTCTGTGGGTTCTTAGTATTAATACCTTCATTTTGCAAATGGGAAACTGAACAAGTAGAGATTAAATAACTTTTCCTGGTTCCTATAGTTTATAAATTGTGGGGCTGGGATCAAACAGATTACTAGACAGTCTTTGATAACATCCTGCTTAGGAAAGAAATGTGAAGTCCACACATTGCTGTCTATTCTCTTCATATAATGATATTCATTCATGCATTAATCCATTCATTCCTCCATCCATATAGTTATCAAATATTCAGAGAAAATCTTTTTGCCACTCTGTAGTCAATGGAGAAAGTGTAAGAAAAAGATAAAAGGTGGTTTTGTTCCTTCAAATATTTCTGTTTCTTGGTGAGAAGGATGAGGCTTAGAAGTTGTAAAATCAGATTTTAAATAATTTAAAATGAATGAAAATGATGTTGAAAACTGGAAGGGAGTAGACCTTTCATTACTCAAAAAACTATAATACAAAGGACACAGTTGTAGTTTACCAACTGAACAGATATTTATAGAGAACATCTATATTCCAGGTTTTGGGATACATTCTGACATTAAATTAGTGAGCCAAGTCAAACATGGACCATAGACCTGGCCCTCATGACACTGAGAATACTGGGGATAATATAATCATGAGTCAATAACAGTGATAATATTAAAATGACAGTTGCAAAATTTCTATGAACTAAAGTTATATGATATTGTGAGAACATATGCTAAGAGGATGTGACTTTAAGAGATCAGCCATGGAGGCACTGAAAATGCAAAAGGATATATATATAACTAAATCCTAAAAACTCTGAGACTGAAAATGAGCAGATTAAAATAGATTATATCTTACCCACAGAGAAATAACAAATAACTTGGTAGAGCACCCATTTGTACTAACAAACTAAAAGAAGCCAGACAATAATATATTTTAAGTGCTGAAAGCAAGTATCTGTCTTTCTACATTCATACTCAAAGGATTTTTTCTTTGAGAATGGACAAGTGATATTCTCAGATAACTGGAAAGAGAGGTACTTTCACTGAAAGAACTAATGAAGGGTTTATAACATGCAGAAGAAAACTGAACCATAAATGAAGAGTGGGAGCAAAGAGAATTGTGAGAGAAATATTGATAAACCTCACTATAGTTAAAGGAATATGGATATGAAATCATGTTTAATATAGTTATAATTCTAATCACACATGATATAGATAATATTTAAACTTCATTATTAAAAATTTATTGTTAATGATGCATTCTCTATCTGTAAATGAAAGCTTATAATTTAGAAGCAGAATGTATTCATAATTAATATATCCTAAGTTCCTTTAATTATTTAATAGCAAAATAGATACACTGATTAACAAAGATTAAGTTAAGACAAGAATGCATATATGATGTAAGTGAATTTATTAAACACAGAAAATAGAATGGGTCATAATCAAATAAGGATTAAAAAGAAAAGAAACATAAAATATGCTTTAATTCACACTAGGTAGATGGGAAAAAAACACACACACACACACAAAGAAAATTTGTGAAAAGAGCAAACTAAGTTGTTAGAAAATATTCAAAAGTGTCAATATCCAAAATAAAATAAAGAGCACAGTGATTAAAAGGACTCAGGACCTGAAAATGAAACAGTCGAAATATACATAATAAGCATAACAAAACAAAAACAATAAAATACTGCTGAATACATGTGAATATCAGACAAATTTGACTTTTAGACTTTATACATGATAGAAGGGATAGAAACTATAAATGATAAAAGGAATAATACTACCTCCGTACTTGACATGATCTAGTAATAAAACCTCAATATTTTAAAATATAGAAAAATAGGCAAATCCACATTATGTTTCTCCATTTTTATATATGAAAATTCAAACAATTGTAAGGATACTGAAGATCTGGGGAAAAAGTCACTATGTGGACATAACAGAACTCTGTTCTGCTCAATTCTTCTCTCTTATTAACACTTTTCAGCATCATAGGTTTTCCCCCAGGTATGCCTCAGGAGGAGATGCCAAAAATGAGCCGTAGACTCCATGACATGGAAAAGTGCACTATATGAGTTTTTAAATATAAGAAACAAAACTAAGGTCATGGTATCCTGTTCCATTCAGTTTAGTTCAGTCACTCAGTCATGTCCAACTCTTTGCAACCCCATGAATCACAGGACGCCAGGCCTCCCTGTCAGTCACCAGCTCCTGGAGTTTACTCAAACTCATGCCCATCGAGTCGGTGATGCAATCCAGCCATCTCATCCTCTGTCGTCCCCTTCTCCTCCTGCCCCCAATCCCTCCCAGCATCAGGGTCTTTTCCAACGAGTCAACACTTCGCATGAGGTGGCCAAAGTACTGGAGTTTCAGCTTCAGCATCAGTCCTTCCAATGAACACCCAGGACTGATCTCCTTCAGGATGGACTGGTTGGATCTCCTTGCAGTCCAAGGAATTCTCAAGAGTCTTCTCCAACACTACAGTTCAAAAGCATCAATTCTTTCCTGCTCAGCTTTCTTCACAGTCCAGCTCTCACATCCATACATGACCACTGGAAAAACCATAGCCTTGACCAGACGGACCTTTGTTGGCAAAGTAATGTTTCTTTTTTTTAATATGCCATCTAGGTTGGTCATAACTTTCCTTCCAAGGAGTAAGCGTCTTTTAATTTCATGGCTGCAGTCATCATCTGCAGTGATTTTGAAGCCCCCAAAAATAAAGTCTGACATTGTTTCCACTGTCTTCCCATCTATTTCCCATGAGGTGATGGTACCAGATGCCATGAGCTTAGTTTTCTGAATGTTAAGCTTTAAGCCAACTTTTTCACTCTCCTCTTTCACTCTCATCAAGAGGCTTTTTAGTTCCTCTTCACTCTCTGCCAGAAGGGTGGTGCTATCTGCATATCTGAGGTTATTGATATTTCTCCCAACAATCTTGATTCCAGCTTGTGCTTCTTCCAGCCCAGCGTTTCTCATGATGTACTCTGCATATAAGTTAAATAAGCAGGGTGGCAATATGCATTACTTCATAACATATAGATGGGGAAACAATGGAAACAGTGACAGACTTTATTTTCTTGGGCTCCAAAATCACTGCAAATGTTGACTACAGCCATGAAATTAAAAGACACTTGTTCCTTGGAAGAAAAGCTATGACAAACCTAGACAGCATATTAAAAAGCAGAGACATTACTTTGCCAACAAAGGTCAATCTAGTCAAATCTATGGTTTTTCCAGTAGTCATGTACAGATGTGACAGTTAGACCATAAAGAAAGCTGAGCATCAAAGAAATGGTGCTTTTGAACTGTGGTGTTGGAGAAGACTTTTGAGAGTCACTTGGACTGCAAGGAGATCCAACCAATCAATCCTAAAGTAAATCAGTCTGGAATAGTCATTGAAAGAACTGATGCTGAAGCTCAAATACTTTGGCCACCTGATGCAAACAACTGACTCATTGGAAAAGACCTTGATGCTGGGAAAGATGGAAGGCAGGAGGAGAAGGGGATGACAGAGGATGAAATGGTTGGGTGCCAGCACTGACTCGATGAATTCGAGTTTGAGCAAGCTCCAAAAGTTGGTGATAGACAGGGAAGCCTGGCGGACTGCAGTCCATGGGGTCACAAAGAATTGGACACGACAGAGCGACTGAACTGTCAGACTGACTGATAAAACCAAAAAACCTGTTCTTATAGCTCAGGGAGGGCTGTCAATATTCTGAAATAACTTAAATGGGAAAGCAATTTGAAAAATGTAGATACATGGATTTGTATAACTGAGTCACTTTGCTGTGAAACTAACACAACATTGTCAATCAACTATGCTCCAATATAAACATAATTAAAAAGATGAAAACATGGCATTGCATGAAGATATTTCTTGTTAGTTATACTGACACTGGTGGCTTTTATAGTAATTAATATTTTGGCTGTGCATTTGAAATAGTTCATAGCAAAAAAAGTGAAACCACAAGACTAGTTTTATGTTAGGGATGTAAGTTGGTTTAGAACATAAAAAGAGCAACAAAATATTCAATAGGTTATATAATATTTACATCCAAAGTCTTTTGAGTGAGGAGTATATTGGATCAGTACTATCATGTAAAGGTATGGCTTAGAGTAATAACCTGAGATTTCTCAACATATTCATTCCTATATAATTTGAATAAAAGAAAGCAAAAGAAACAAGCTAATAGATAAATACATGCATAGTTGACAAGTTTCTGGAAAAGAGATTGGAAAACATTAAGCTTTGGAAATCTAACAAATTGCCATTGCTCTAGCATCATTTTGTAACTGTGTCTGTTAAAAATCTGTAATCTTATAGGAAATGTGGATAGAATAATCTGTCCCTAATTAATTTTATAGAACAAAGCCAATGCTATTTGATCTTCTGTTTTAATTTATATGTGGTATTATTTTAATACACTGAGTCATAGCTAACAATTAAAAAAAATTCTTCCAAGTTTCATAAGGTGAATTGCAAAAGAAAGAGAATAGTCCATAGACAAAGTGATTTGTTAATTTAAAGTGCTAACTAATTGATCAGAGAATATGGATATATTACATACTTGTGGCCAAATGTCTACTCTATTTGGCAAATATATTCTCTTGAACCATTCTCCTCATTGCTTTTTTAACAACTTTGTTCTGAAGGCTGTAGATCAAAGGGTTTAGCATAGGACTCAAAAAGATGTAAAGCACAGCAAGAATTTTACCCTCTTCAACAGATGTCTCAGAAGAGGGCCTCGGACACATGCAGAACAGCGTCCCATAAAAGACACTGACAGCTGTCAGATGGGACCCACAGGTAGAGAAGAACTTTCATCTCCCTTCTGCAGAGCGAATACGAAGAATGGCTGGGAAGGTGAAAATGTAGGAGATGAGGATGATGGTGAGAGAACATGTGAGGTTGGAACCAGCCCCCATGAACATGGCAGTCTCTTTGACATAAGTATCAGAGCAGGTCAGGACTGAGAGAGGTGGGTCTGCACAGTAAAAGTGGTTGATTTCATTGGGTCCACAGAAGGTGAGATGGAGCATCAGGATGGTCTGGGCAAGACCATTTGCAAAGCCATAAATATAAGGATCAGCAATGAGAGGGAGGCAGACACCTCGGGACATCTTGCTGGCATATAACTAGGGTTTGCTACATAGTGATTGTAAGCCATCACTGTGAGCATACAATAATCTGCAATCACAAGGGCAATGAAAAAGTGGAACTGTACAAAGCAGCCAAGGAAGGAAATGGTTTTTCTCTTGGATAAGAAATGAACCAGCATCTGAGGAGTGACATTGGTGGCATAACAGAGATCTACAAAGGAGAGGTGGCTGAGGAAGAAGTACATTGGAGTCTGAAGCTTTGTGTCAGTTCTGATTAACAAAATCATGCCCACATTGCCGACGACTGTGATCAGGTAGATGACTAGGGAGACCACAAAAAGGACAGGCTGCAAGTCAGCTCGATCTGCCAGTCCCAGGAAGATAAACTCAGTCACCTCTGTGTAGTTTTCCTTTAACATTGTGTTTGCTCAGCTTTCAGTGAGATCTAATGTAAAGGAAATAAAAATGAATTTGTCTTTTATCATTTTTCCATTGTTCACATCATTTCATCTGATGCCTACTCCTCTCAAACTTGTAAATACTTATGGCATAAAGAAGAAATCTGACAGACATCCTTGGTAATACAGTGGTTAAAACTTCACCTTCCAATGCAGAGGATAAGAGTTTGATCCCCAGTTAGGGATCTAAGATATCACATGCCTCTTGGCAAACAATATTATAAGAAATTCAGTAAAGACTTAAGAAATGGTCTACACCAAAAAAAAAAAAATCTTTAAAAACAGAAATCACCTAGTAAGCATGCATTAATGTTTTCAATATTTAACTTTAAAAACATAGTTCCTTTCGGCTTCACTAGTGGCTCAAGTCATTAAAGAATCTGCCTGCTATGTGGAAGACATGGGTTTGATCCCTGGTTGGGTAAGAGCCCATGAAAAAGGAAACGAGAACCCACCCCAGTAACCTTGCCTGGAGAATTCCATGTACAGAGGATCCTGGCGGGCTACAGTCCATTGGGTCGCAAATGCTTGGACATGACTGAGTGACTAACAACAAAAGGAAGGAGAGTTCCTTTGCATAAAAACAGTCATATTTTCAAATGTGTTTCTGTCTTTCTTTTCATAGTTGAAGTTTTTATCTTTCCTAGAAATCATTATCATTAATTGGTCACTTTCAATTCCTTTAAACATTGCTTTCCTTTGAAATTATAATCCTTTGATTTCAGTATAATTTTATGTGGTATCTAAAACATCAGCAATTGAAATATTTATTCACAGCGGAGTGAATTTAAGGTGTGGAATAAATAGATCCTTATAGAACCAGTTTCTATCTATCTGCCACTCTAACCTCAAGGTCATTTTCAACCTAGTCCCTCATCCTGTGTTACATGTTCATTTTTTCTACTCTTGCATATCTCCAGAGGCCCTCACATCAACAAATCATGCTTAACTTTTAACACATCTCTGAATATACTTAGATTATTATATTGCAGCCAACTATTGAGGGCAAAAATTGGTTCATGGGACATAAAAGTAAATAAGTGATTTTCTATAAAAACAGATAAGCATATAATATATAAATAGTATGTGCATATTTTTATACATATTGGTGGTATCAACTATTAAAGGAAGGAGTGATTAAGGGAAAATAAAGTATCAAAAATTTCATTTTGAGGGAGGAGACAATTACTTAAAATGACAGACACGACCCCAAACCATAATGATTTTGTTGTAACTCTACCTCATTTTAACTCTTGCAGAGAATAAGAATAAACTCTATGACAAGAATTCAGCTTCCTTAAATCATGTAAAAGATCACACTGATAATAAAATAATCATATTACCTATAAAACTTAGATAGTAGGTAAGAAATCACAAAGTTCACTTCTCACCTTTTGTGCATTATAAAGGAGACCATGAAGGCCATACTAAAAAAATCTACACTTTCCTTCAATAGCACATAACCAGGTATGTCATTGTTATAAGACTCATTAATAGCTACAAGGTTAGGGGTGGACATGGGTCACATGTAATTTACTTTGTAAATGAACCACTCCTGCTTTCTTGCCCATTTGAACTATTTCATTATCTACTTGAGATATTTGAACTTATTAACCAGGATGATAAAATGCAAGACAAGTCATTTAAATCTATGAAACCACAATCACTTGGTTTTCCTAAATTCCTAAGATTATAGTTATGGTCATAATAAGCAAACATTCTTTGTTTCTGGTTTGTGTCTTTAATGTTTGTATTTATTCAATCATCAATCAAGACTCCTAATATTTAAAATCTCCATTTAACTTTTACTGCATGGAAATGAGGCAGTGCAAGCAATGAACATTTAAGATCATTTACCTCAGTACTTTACAGCCATGATCTTTCTTTTCAAAAACAGAATGCAATATCCTACATGATTCGGCAAGAAAAACTCAGAAGTAGACAGAAATGGCCTTGGGGACTAATGAGATTTTTGCTCTTGACAACCATACTTACCTTGAGGCTCTGTCTGTGATCTATGATCTATTGCTTTTTCCAGTATGATACCCCCCCATGGTACAGTTATAAATTTTTGTACTATGAGAAAAATAGAAGAATTTAAGCCTGCTCATTTTTTTATCTGTATGTTAATGAGGGGTGCGATTTTCACCTAATGAGATCTTGCACTTACCTTTCCATGAGGGAAGTAACCAAAACAACCAATCTAATACTTGTAAATGACTGTTGAATCTGAGTAACATTTTAACATTTCTCAAAGTGAATTGTGTCTTATATTTGATGTGTGTGTTTATGATATGCCTTTTTTGGGGGAAACCTATCACCTTCATCAGGTGAAAGTTAGTGGCAATTAGAGGGGCAGTATAGAAGAAAGTGGGCTTCCCTATGACTCATTTGGTAAAGACTCTGCCTGTAATGTAGGAGACACAGGTTGAATTCCTGGATTGGGAAGATCCTCTGGAGGGAATGGCTACCCACTCCAGTATTCTTGCCTGGAGGATCAGAGAAGGATCAGGAGGATCAGGACAGAGAAGCCTGGTGAGTCCATGGGGTACCAAATAGTTGTACATGACTGAATGACTCTCCTTTTTTTTTTTTTTCCCTCACTTTTATAACAGAAAGAACTCAATAAGCAGTGATTACTTAGCTGATGATCTATATAGCACTACTTCTTTTACCCATGTTATAGAGAAAAAGAAGAAAAATAACTATTTAAAAAGAAATTTGCCTAACATAAAATAATAATATCCATGCAGCTTTCAATGAAGAATGTTTCTCCCATTGTATTTATTCTAAATATGTACTGCTCTTTTCAATATAATTCCAGACATGCCCATTTATTTTTTTTTGGTGGGGGTGGGGGGACTTCCCTAGTAGCTCAGTTGGTAAAGAATCTGCCTGCAATGAAGGAGACCATGGTTCAATTTCTGGGTCAGGAATATCCGATGGAGAAGTGATAGGCTACCCATGCCAGTATTCTTGGGCTTCCCTGGTGGCTCAGCTGGTAAAGAATCTGCCTGTAAATGTGGGAGGCCTGGGTTTAATCCCTGGGTCAGGAAGATCCCCTGGAGAAGGGAATGGCTACCCATCCCAGTATTCTGACCTGGAGAACTCCATGGACTGGAGAAGTCCATGGGGTCGCAAAGAGTTGGACATGACTGAGTGACTTTCACTTCACTTCACTTTTCAATATAAACTCAGAAATTTTATTAAAATTTATTTAAGAATTGTTAAAAAAATTTGCTAATGTATGAGAATACATTTCAGGCCATAATTTTATTCTAGTTGATTAAAATATTTGTTTATAGATTTCACAATATATTTTAACAATACCTAGCTTTACCTGTGAAAGAAGAGTTATTTCCCAGTGACAGCATGGACATGAAGAACCTGAGGAGTTTATACCAGAATTGCCACAGAGGGACCAAATCCCTAGGGCTGAAATCTTTCTCAGAGGAAATCATTTAGATTATAAACAACTACAAGTGTTTTACTCTTTTTATAATCTTAAACCCACTGAGAACATAACTTCTTGTCTCTCCACAATATCATCAGGGAATCAAATCTCCTGAAATGGTGAAGCAATAGGATTCATTTTTGTTCTAACTTATGTCTCAATGTCTTGATATTTTGAAACATAACTTGTGGGAAATATTAAGCTCTCCTGTTTACAACATACAAGATAGAAGAGTGCATGATAGAGGAAAACCACTGGATGATCAGACAACATTTGTTGCATTAGAACTACTTATTTCCTGATTCCAAACCTATTCTTTCTTTTCAAAATCGTATAATAATAAATACATAGCACAGGGAACACTGTGGATATATAGATGATATAAATGTGCTGGTAATTCTTCCTTTGTCAGCCTAGCTCATTTAGACTTATTATCTTTTTTCTCAACTTTTTTTTTTTCTTTTGTCCACTTGGTGTTTATTCTTTAGATTCCATCAATAGGACTCCTTTGGTATTTAGTTTCCATCAGAGGTTGGCCAATGGGAGAAACCAGGAGCATAACACAAGTGAGAGGAAGGGAAAAAAAATTCAAATTTCCCTTTAATTGTCTCCCAGTTTCACAAGGAAGTGCTAGGGTGGCTGCATCTTTCCAAGGAAAATTTCAGCTGAGGCTTGTGTTGAGAAGGTAGCAGGGGACATTCTTCCTGGATCTAACTTCACTAGACTCCTGGCAGTAGCCCTGGTGTTCCCTGTTGCAGGACGGGGATGAAACTGCCTTCTGAACTTACCCTCCAGGTACTTCAACTTCTTGGGCTGACTTCAACACTGCTTGTGTTCCCTTTATTAAATTCTTTCCATCAAATCCTCTTCAGTTAAACCATATGAGTAGAATTCTGTTTTGTGTCATGTCCCTGACTTAGAACAGAGTTCACAAGATAGTTGATAAAAGTTGCAGTGGAAGACACATTTCTGGCTTTATCATTGCTGGATACTACAGAGGCCACTGAATCACAATAATGGATCACTGGCAGACTCACACAGGAGGCAGAGATTAACATTACTAGCATTATTGTGATTAAACTGGATTCCAAATGTGGCTTAGCCATGCTTTTCTGCCACTTTCTTGAGAACTGGAATCACCCAGACATAGCAGAGCAGTGAGATAACTCTTGTTCTTTTCTCCCCTTTCCAGAGCCATGACCAAGCACCATGTCTGACTGAGAAGAGACATGAATATCAATCATACGAAGGGCATTTTGTACTGATGGTGAGGTACCTGTAATGATATTTTTCATAATGTTATCAATCTCCATTTACCTTACCAGGATAAGTTCATGGGAGTCTATGGAGAAGATCTGAAGTGTCCTTCAAAATAACCACTGCTTTTACACTTGTTTGCATTCATCCTTGACTCCAAGTAAAGATACTGCACCAGCGTAGTCTATACTGTACAGCAGTGTACCAAAAGCAGAACGTCCTGTAGAAGATGCATACACATAAATTACAGCGGACATGTGAACTAACTTACGTCAATGAACTTGTGAACACACATTCACATCTTTGAAAATTTGCAACTTGATGGTTCGTAGGTAAAGGATTTATCATATATGAATGCAATTTTGCTGTTTGCAGCAACATAGATGGACTCGTAGGACATTATGCTACCGAAATAAAACAGAGAAAAAAAGAAACAAAAAACAAATATTGTATGATATCACAGATATGTGGACTGTAAAAAAATACAACAGACTTGTGAATTAAACAAAACAGAAGCAACTCAGATACAGAGGCAAAACTAGAGGTTACCAATGGGGAGAGGGAAGCAGGGGAATGCAATATTGTGTTGTGGGGAAGGGAGGAGTTATTATGGGAATATAAGAAGTCATGTGTATGAAACTTGAAAATTTTAAAGTACTAAAGAATTTAAAGAATCTTTCACTCAATAAAAAATATAACAGAATTCATATAGCATCCATGGAATTCTCCAGGCAAAAAGCTGTAGTGGGTTGCCATTTCCTTCTCCTTTGACATATGTGTGTGTATGTGTGTGTGTGTGTGTGTGTGTGTGTGTGTGTAAAAATGCTATATGCGATCATCCTTTGGAGCTTGTAGGTATGTGTCTATGTACACATTTCATGCAAAGCACTGCAAAAAATCATAAATGAGATGCTCCCTCAAACACAAACATTTCACTTCATTGAAAGCGTGATTCATCTCTACCTATGAGTTTCCTACCAAGATATCACAATCTTCACTGCAGAACAGGAGTTGGTGCTGAGTTACAGGTGCTATGAAAGAGGTGTTTAGGAGGAAATACTCTGAAAACAGTGTATAACAGCATCAAGATGGTTTAGAAAAATTTTCAAGGTCTTTAACACACAAGAAACCCAAAAGAAAGAATAAGTGATGATAACTGGAACAGAGAAAAATGGAAAGATAAAGATCAAGACATGGAAATTTCAAATGCATAAAGATGTGGCAGGAAACTGAAATAGAGAAGTTCATTTGCAGAATTCATCTAGTACATGTCACTTGATGATTGCCTGTGGGAGTAAAAATGGCTTTGACTCACAAGCTCAGTGACTTGTGTGAGATCCAGACATATCCCAACTGAAGCAGGTAGAAGTACTGATAAGTGGAGAGACAAAAAAATGTCTAGTAAGAGAATGTGTTTACAGAGAAAGAAAAATCACAGTTGACTCGGCTGCCTGTTTGAACTGGAGTGAAGATGAGCATCTTCTGAACAAAGTACTTATGTGTTTACTAGTGCACAGCCATGAAGAGCCTCTTCTGATGGTGGAGTAGCTCAAGGACTGTAGAAGGCTACAAACTGTTAAACCTGGAACTAGGACATTCTACGGTCTTCCCTGGTGGTTCAGATTGTTAAGATTCTGCCTGCAATGCAGGAGACCCATGTTCAATTCCTGGGTTGGAAAGATCCCCGGGAGAAGGGAATGGCAACCCACTCCAGTGTTCTTGCCTAGAGAATCACCATGGACAGAGTGCCTGGTGGGCTACACTATAGACAGAATCCAGTACAAAAGAAAATGTACTCATTGCTCAAAAACTATCAAGCATATCAAGACAATGAGAGCAGACCATAACAGCAAATCTAAGGAGCTTCTGAGAACAGAAACATGTTAACTGCCGGAATCATACTATTCCTGCAAAACAGAGGTCAGGAGGGCTGCCAATGTAGGGTAGGGAAGTAAAATGAGTGCTTCCTAAAAATGGAAAAGATCAAGGAGAAATGAGTCCCAAAGCAAGGGGTCAGTGCTTGCGCAGTGTGTGTGCTCAGTTGTTCAGTTAGGTCTGACTCTTTGCGGCTCCATGGGCTGTAGCCGATCAGGTTCCTCTGTCCATGGGATTTTTAGTTGCAAGAATACTGGGGTGCATTGCCATAACCTCCTCCAGGAAAGTGCTTGTGAGATTATCTTAAAGGGGGATCTACCTATCTAGATGCATTTTGTAGGGCATTAACTTGCAAATGAATGAGAAAACAAATATGTCTGAGAAAAGAGCAGTAAAGACAAACTTTTAGCAAAAATTCACTGTAAGAATGGTTCTCAAGCTTACTCTGCATTTTTTCCCTTCATTTTGTTTTATATCTAATGAAAGACTATGAAAGAGTATTAAAACAAAGAATCCTCATTAAAATAAAGCATCCACACCCAATCTTAATAAGAAATCAAAATCAATATGCAAGTGGTTCTTAGATTGTCTGCCTCTAATGATAAGATTCCAATCCCAAAGAAAGGCAATGCCAAAGAATGCTCAAACTACTGCACAATTGCACTCATCTCACACGCTAGTAAAGTAATGTTAAAAATTCTCCAAGCCAGGCTTCAGCAATAAGTGAATCATGAACTTCCAGATGTTCAATCTGGTTTTAGAAACGGCAGAGGAACCAGAGATCAAATTGCCAACATCCACTGGATCATAGAAAAAGCAAAAGAGTTCCAGAAAAAACATCTATTTCTGCTTTATTGACTATGCCAAAGCCTTTGACTGTGTGGGTCACAATAAACTGTGGAAAATTCTTCAAGAGATGGGAATACCAGACCACCTGACCTGCCTCTTGAGAAACCTGTATGCAGGTCAGGAAGCAACAGTTAGAACTGGACGTGGAACAACAGAGTGGTTCCAAGTAGGAAAAGGAGTACATCAAGGCTGTATATTGTCACCCTGCTTATTTAACTTATACGCAGAATATATCATGAGAAACACTGGGCTGGAAGAAGCACAAGCTGGAAGCAAGATTGCTGGGAGAAATATCAATAACCTCAGATATGCAGATAACACCACCCTTCTGGCAGAAAGTGAAGAGGAACTAAAACGCCTCTTGATGAAAGTCGAAGAGAAGAGTGAAAAAGTTGGCTTATAGATCAACATTCAGAAAACTAAGATCATGGCATCTGGTCCCATCCCCTCAAGGGAAATAGGTGGGGAAACAGTGGAAACAGTGCCAGACTTTATTATTTTGGGTTCCAAAATCACTGCAGATGGTGATTTCAGGCATGAAATTAAAAGACACTTACTCCTTGGAAGGAAGGCTATGACCAAACTAGATAGCATATTAAAAAGCAGAGATATTACTTTGCCAACAAAGTTCTATCTAGTCAAGGCTATGGCTTTTCAGTGGTCATGTATGGAAGTGAAAGTTGGACTGTGAAGAAAGCTGAGTGCCAAAAAATTGATGCTTTTGAACTGTGGTGTTGGAGAAGACTCTTGAGAGTCCCTTGGACTGCAAGGTGATCTAACCAGTCCATCCTAAAGGAGATCAGTCCTGGGTATTCACTGGAAGGACTGATGCTGAGGCTGCAACTCCAATACTTTTGCCACCTGATGCAAAGAGTTGACTCATTGGAAAAAACCCAAATGCTGGAAAGGATTGTGGGCAGGAGGAGAAGGGGACAGCAGAGGATGAGATGGCTGGATGACATCACCAACTCGATGGGCATGGGTTTGGGTGAACTCTGGGAGTTGGTGATGGACAGGGAGGCCTGGCGTGTTGCGATTCATGGGGTCACAAAGAGTCGGACATAACTGAGCAACTGAACTGAACCGAACTGAACTGAATGATAAGATCTCTTGTACTAGGATCAGGTCCATCATACACCTGAGGATATGTCCTCACATTGTGAGGGTGGAGCAGAGTGTTTGCCTTTCTTGGTTCTTGTGCACTCGTGACAGCTCTGTCGTACAGTGTTCAGAAAGATCAATAGAAGTTTCACTGACTATGTTGTCCAGGAACTTAGCTGAATTTGACACTGACAATGAAAACAGAAAGGATTGCATATACTTATTTTGAGCAAACAAAGTGCAAATTTTGGGCATCAGATTGAGACTTTACTAAAATTTCCTTTCAACTGAAAATAGAAATTAGAAGCACAGAGTTTTACTTCTGGCTTGCATGTACACTTGCTTTATTTACCCCTGATTAAGATAGTTCATTAACTGTCTCTAAGCTGAGAAACATAACCTCATTTCTAGCAGGATATGGGAGTTGGGAACCCATTCTTAAAGCAAATCTCAGAAGATATTAGGAGCAGTTGCTATGACTGTAACATTGGGAATCAACCCTCCTGAGATTAACTGGAACAGCTGGGTCAGAAAGCACATCATACTCCTTAGGCTTATTCTCCATAATTTCAAATCACTATTTGCCCAAAGAGATGTATTCAGTCACACAAAAAATGTAAACTTGAAATTTTGGTGAGTGTTTGATTTGATATAGCTTCCTTTTGTTTTAAAATGAAACTGCTTCCTCTCCAAAATCAAGAGCTCATATCTTATCCTTCCTGATATACATAGATGTCTTGGGAAGGTTAGGCATGAGTAGGACTTTGAAACACACTAGTTGGTTGACAAACACCTTTTCTGTAGATAATTTCATCGATGCCTCAAAACAACCCAAAGAGGAAATGATTTACTCTTGAAGTTTCAGCTAAAGAGATAGAGGTTCCTCTAAAGGAACAGTCAATCACTAACTCACCTGTGCTACATGGCTTGTATGTGTCAGGGTAGGATTTGAATTCCTGACTTCACAAGCCCAGTTGACTACTTTTTCAGTCGTAGGTAGTTTCCATACTTAACCTGAAGACATAGTTTGTCCTTTCTTCCCTCATTATTTTTTTACACATTCCCATAGCTTCCCTGTGTCAGTGTTTTCCTGGTTCTCATTAGATTTAGGTTGGTCATGGCACTAACTGAAAGGTGCAAATTGAAACTTTTCAAAAGACACTTTCTGTGCCTCCACAGAGATTGACCTCCATCCTCCATGCTGTCTTAACTCTCTGCCCCATCCTTGACTGAAACTCTCTGTTTTCATCTCTTGCTAATATTGCTATCGTCACAACGAGACCTCAAACCCTTTTGAGCAGAGATGTGATTTCCACAGCTATCCTTGGAGATAACAGTTGAGAAAAAGATGTGCAAAATAAGTCAAGAGTAGGCAATGTATATTTAATTTGATGACTGTACAATAATTCTTATTATTCTCATCAGGTCAATCTGTATTTTATTGAACACATAATCTCACCTCTCAAAACTGAAAGTCTACAGGGAGAGGATGTGGGATGAGTAACTAACTCATTTAAAAACCATAGGAAGAAAACAGAATGGGAGTCATTATTTATAGGTAGCATTAACATTATTTATATGTAACTTTGAGTATATCCTATGTGCCGGCATTAGACTTAGCTCAGTTAATCCTCACAAACACTGTGGGTGCTTAGTATTAGTACCTTCATTTTACAGATGGGAAACTGAAACAAGTAGAGTTTAATAAACCTTCCCTGGAACCTACAGTTAATAAATTGTGAGGCTGGGATCAAACAGACTATTAGACAGTATTTGATAACATATTGTTTAGGAAAGAAATGTGACAAATTCACCCAATGCTACACATTCTCTAGGTAAAATAGCATTCGCTTACCCATTAATCCATTCATTCATCCATACATATATAGGTAACAAATATTCAGAGAAAATTATCTGTTTGCCACTGTATAGTTAATGAAAAAAGTGTCAGAAAAAGGCAAAAGATGATTTTTGTCCTTTAAATGCTTCTGTTTCATGGTGGGAGTGAAGAGGCATTGAAGTTGCACAATCAGATTTATATATTTAAGAATGAGTGAAAATCATGTTGGAAACTGGAAGGGAGTAGATCTTGCACTGCTCAAAGAACTGTAAGGCATAGGGCATAGTGATATTTTATTAACTCAAGTGATATATATTCAGAACATCTAGATTCTAGGTTTGGGGATAAAGTCGGACTTTAAATATGTGAGCAAAGTTAGACATGGTTTATTGACCCAGTCCTCAAGAAGTTGACAATATTGATGATAATATATGAGTCAATCACACTGATAATATTAAAATGGCAGTTGCAAAATTTCTCTGAATTAAAGTTATATGATATTGTGAGAATATATCCTAAGAAAATATGACTTTAAGAAATCAGCCTCAGAGGCACTGAAAATACTAAAGGATAAATATAACCAAATCCCAACTAACACTGAAACTGAAAATTGATAATTAAAAAAGATAATATTTTACCCATAGAAAAATACCAAATAATCTGGTAGACCATCAGTCTGTATAACCAAGATAAAAGAAGACAAGTAACTGTCTTTCTACATTCATACCCAAATGAATTCTTCTTTGAAAATGGACAAGTGATATTCTCAGATAAGTGGAAAGAGAGACACTCTCACTGAAAGAAGTGATTAAGGGTATACATCACACAAAAGAAAACTAAACCATAAACGAAGAGTGAGAGCAAGAAAACTGTGAGAGAAACATTGATAAATGTCACTAAAGTTAAAAGAACATAGACATGGAGTAAAAATTTGATATAATTATAATTGTAATCATAAAATATAGATATATTTAAACTTTATTATTGAAAATTTATTATTAAAGATATATTCTCAACCTTCAAGTGATAGTTTATAAGTAAGAAGCAAGATATATTCATAAATTAAAATATTCTAAGTTCCTTTTACTATTTAAAATCAAAGTAGATGCACTGAATAATGAAGATTAAGTTAAGACATGTATACATATACAATTTAAGGGAATTTATTAAAAGTGGTAATAGAACATGTCATATTCAAACATGGAGTAAAAAGGAAACAAACTTAATTTAATTCACAGTAAGTAAAGGGAAAAACACATAAAGAAGTTTGTGAACAGCATAAGCTAATTATTAGAAAATAGTCAAAAGTGTCAATATTCACAATAAAATAGAGAACACAGTGATTAAAAGGACTCAGGACCTGAAAATAAAAGAGTCAAAATATACATAATTGCCATAACCAAAAATAAATAAGTAAAAATACTGCCTAATATATGTGAATATCAGACAAATTTGACTTTTAGACTTTATACATCATAGAAAGGATAGAAACTATAAATGTTAAAAGGAATTATACTAGCTCAATACTTGACATGTCATAATAATATAGCCTAAATATTTTTTTAAAATTAAAAAAAAATAGGCAAATCCACATCATGTTTCTCCATTTTTATATGTGAAAATTCAAACATCTGTAAGGACACTGTAGATCTGAAAAAAAGAAAATTCACTAGATGGACTTAATAGGACCCTGCTCTGCTCAGTTCCCGTCTCTTCTGAAAAGCATCATAGTCTTTCCCCAAATATGCCTCAGGAGGAGATGCCAAAGATGAGCAGTAGTGTCCATGACAAGGAGAGGTGCAGGATCTGAGTTTCTAAAATATATGAAACAAAAAAACCTGCTGCTGTAGCACAGGGAACACTGTTCAATACTCTGTAGTAACAGAAATGGGAAAACAACTAAAAAATAGATGATATGTGAATATTTATAACTGAGTCTGTTTGCTGTATATCTGAAACTAACACAATATTGTTAATCAACTCTGCTCCAAAACAAACTAAAAGTTTTAAAAATAAAAATTGTGGATATGATTAAAAATATTAATTTGTAGTTATACTGACCCTGGTGTTCTTTATATTAGTTTGTACCACTGCAGATGGCGATTGCAGCCATGAAATTAAAAGACGCTTACTCCTTGGAAGGAAAGTTATGGCCAACCTAGATAGCATATTAAAAAGCAGAGACATTACGTTGCCAACAAAGTCCGTCTGGTCTATGGTTTTTCCAGTGGTCATGTATGGATGAGAGAGTTGTACTGTGAAGAAAGCTGAGCGCCCAAAAATTGATGCTTTTGAACTGTGGTGTTGGAGAAGACTCTTGAGAGTCCCCTGGACTGCAAGGAGATCCAACCAGTCCATCCTAAAGGAGATCAGTCCTGGGTGTTCATTGGACTGACTGATGTTGAAGCTGAAACTCCAATACTTTTGCCACCTGATGTGAAGAGTTGACTCATTGGAAAAGACCCTGATGCTGAGAGGGATTGGGGGCAGGAGGAGAAGGGGACGACAGAGGATGAGATGGCTGGATGGCATCACCGACTCGATGGGCATGAGTTTGAGTAAACTCTGGGAGTTTGTGATGGACAGGGAGGCCTCGCGTGCTGCGATTCATGGGGTCGCAAAGAGTCGGACATGACTGAGTGACTGAACTGAACTGAACTGAACTGAACTGATAATTTGGCTGTGTATTGGAAATCATTCTTAACAACAAAAAGTGAAACTACAAAACTAGTTTTATGATAGGGATGCAAATTAGTTTAAAACAGGTAAAATAAATAATAAAAATATTCTAAACAATATTTGGCATTTACATCAAAAATCTTATGAATGAGAGTTCTATTCAACCAGTATTATCATCTAAAATATGTCCTGGGATAATAACCTGAGATTCCCCAAAATCTTCATTCCTATATAATTTGAATAATAGAAAACAAAAGAAACAAACCAATAGACAAATACACATGCAAGGTTGACAAGTTCCTAGAAAATAAACTGAAAATCCATTAAGCCCTTGAAATCTAAAACATTGTCATTCCCTTAGCATCATTTTTTAAATTCTATCTGTTAAAAGTCTGTATCTTTTTGAGTAACATGGATAGAAGAACATGTCCTTTATTAATTTTATATAGCAATAACAGTGTTATTTGATCTTGTGTTTTAATTTATATGTGGTATTATTTTAATACACTGAGCGACAGCTAACAATTTAAAAACATTCTCCAAGTCTTATTGGTGAATTATACAAGAAAAGAATGGTAAATAGACAAAATGTTTTGTTAAAGTGCTCACTAATTGATCAGAGACTATGTATATGTTACATACCTGTCACCAAAATGTCTACTCTATTTGACAAAAAATTTCTCTTGAATCACTCTCCTTATTGCTTTTTTAACATCTTTGTTCCGAAGACTGTAGATCAAAGGGTTTAGCATAGGACTCATGAAAATGTAAAACACAGCTACAATTTTGCCCTGTTCTACAGAGGTCTCAGAAGGGGGCCTCAGATACATGCAGAACAGAGTCCCATAAAATACAGTGACAGCT
The DNA here is from genome assembly GCF_019320065.1 of Cervus canadensis. Lineage (NCBI taxonomy): Eukaryota > Metazoa > Chordata > Mammalia > Artiodactyla > Cervidae > Cervus > Cervus canadensis. The sequence continues at coordinate 441,366 of NC_057416.1, read as the reverse complement.
GTCAGGTGAGACCCACAGGTGGAGAAGGCCTTGTGCCTCCCTTCTGCAGAGCGGATACGCAGAATGGCTCTAAAGATGAAAATGTAGGAGATGAGGATGATGGTGAGAGAACATGTGAGGTTGGAACCAGCAACTACAAACATGGCAGTCTCTTTGACATAAGTATCAGAGCAGGCCAGGACTAGAAGAGGTGGGTCAGCACAGTAAAAGTGGTTGATTTCATTGGGTCCACAGAAGGAGAGACGGAGCATAAGGATGGTCTGTGCAAGACCATTTGCAAAACCGTAAGTATAAGGAGCAGCAACAAGAGAAAGGCAGACACCTCGGGACATCTTGCTGGCATATAACAATGGTTTGCAGATGGCCATGTAGCGATCATAAGCCATCACTGTGAGCATATAATAATCTGCAATCACAAGGGCAATGAAAAAGTGGAACTGTATAAAGCAGCCAAGGAAGGAAATGGTTTTTCTCTTGGATAAGAAATGAACCAGCATCTGAGGAGTGACATTGGTGGCATAACAGAGATCTACAAAGGAGAGGTGGCTGAGGAAGAAGTACATTGGAGTCTGAAGCTTTGAGTCAGTTCTGATTAACAAAATCATGCCCACATTGCCAATGACTGTGATCAGGTAGATGACTAGGAAGGCCACAAAAAGGACAGGCTGCAAGTCAACTCGATCTGTCAGTCCCAGGAGGATAAACTCAGTCACCTCTGTGTAGTTTTCCTTTAACATTGCATTCGCTCAGCTTCCAACATGTTCTAAAGTAAATGAAATAAAACTCATTTGTCATTTTTCCATTACTCACATCATATCATCTGGTGCCCACTCCTCTCATAATGTAAATGCATGTGAAATAAATAGCCTAGTAAGCATGAGATTAATACTTTGAATACCTAAATTAATAGAGAGCTTCTTTACATAAAGACAATCATACATTCAAATGCTTTTCTCCAGGTCTTTTCATTGAAAAGAAAATCTTTATCTTTGAAAAATCTTTATCTTTTCTGAAAATTGTTTTTGTGAATTACAATTCTTTAAACATTGCTTTTCATTGAAATTATGACACTTTGTTTTTCAATATAATTTATGATCTGGTATCTAAAGCATCAGTCATCAAAACTCATGTGTTTTCACAACTTAGTGGACTTAAGTTCATGGAATTGATAGGTCTTTATAGAACCAGATTCTGTCTACCTGCCCCTTCAAACTCAAGATCACTTTCAGACTGGTCCCTCACTCTTCAATTCATATCCTCTTTCCCCACTCTTGTTTATTTCAGGGGGTCCTAAAATAATCAAATACTACTCAACTTTTAAGACAGATCAAAATATCTTTCCTTTGTATTTTATAGCCAATTATTGGGGGGCACAATTGTTGCATGAGATAAAAAATTAAATTCCTATTTTTTAGATAATAACAGAGAAGCATATAGTACATAAATAATGTGTATGTTTGTGTTGGTGGATGGGTATATATATATATATATGTGTGTGTGTGTGTATATGTATATATATATATACACACACCATATATCATGATATTACATATTCAAGTATAGAGTGATTGGGGTACAGAGATATTGTATTAAAATCTTCCTGGTGTGAGATATGTGGAATGTAGATAAGTGGTACTGATGAACCTATTTGCAGGACAGGAATAGAAATGCAGACATAGAGAACTGGCTTCAGATCCAGCAGAGGAAGGAGATGGTGGGATGAATTGAGAGAGCAGCATTGAAACATATACATAACCATATGTAAAACAGAGAGCTAATAGAAAGTTGTTGTACAACACAGGAAACTCAACCTGGTGCTCTGGGACAACTGAGCAGGGGGATGATGTGCAAGGTAGGAGGGGGTTCAAGAGGGAGGGTGCGTATGTACGGCTAATTCACATTGCCCTATGGCAGAAGCCAACACAGTTTTGTAAAACAATTATCCTCCTATTAAATATAACTTTAAAAAGCAATCAAAAAAGATTGTCAACAATATCCTTGGATCATAATGATTTTGTTATAACTTTACCACATTTTAACTCTTGCAAAGAGTAAGTATAAATTCTAAAACTGGAATTTTCAGTATAAAGTTCACTAAAGCATGCAAAAAATCATACTGAAAATAATCATATGATCCATACAACTGGGACAGTATGTAAGAAATCATAAAGTACATCTCCCAATGTTTGTGTATGATAAAGGTGACCATGAAGATTATGATGGAAAAATCTACACTTTACTTTCATTACACATAAAGGCATGTCACTGTTATAACGACTCTTATTAATAGCTACCATTTCAGTGATGGACAGAGGTCACCTTGTAATGTACTTTGTAAATGAAACACTCCGGCTTTCTTGCCCATGTGCATTATTTCATTATGCACCTGAGAAATTTAGACTTATTGACTAGCATAATACAATACAAGTCACCTAAATCAATGAAATCATAATCATTCTGTATTTGTCATAATAAAGCATTTTTGGTTCTGGGATTGTATTTTAGTGTCTCTATTTATTAAATTATTAATCAAAAGCCAAAATAACTAATACAGTAAACCCCCTACATACAGACATTCAAGTTGCAAACTTTCAAAGATGCAAACATAGGTGTCAGCTCCTGTTTGCCAGCCACACAGTACTAGTGAACTTTTAAAGGTACTGTACGGTAAGATTGAAAGTGTTGTCTTTATTTTTGTGTTTGTTTTTTATGTGTGTATTATTTGTTTATACTATAAATATATTACTATACTTGTTATGAATGTTAATTGGGTACTTAGGCTAACTTAGTTGGACTTACAGATTGTAATTAAAAATGCACTCTCAGAACTGAGCTCATTCATATGCAGAGGACTTTTTGTCTTTCCATTTATTTTTACTATGGGGTAATGAGGGACTGCAAGCAACGAGCATTCCAGATCATTTGAGTATTTGATGGTAATGACCTTCTCTTACAAAAATAGAACACACCATCTTATGTGATAGGGCAAAGAAAACTCAGGAAGAAGTATTTGCAAGTGGACAGAATTGTCTTTGTAGACGAACAAATTTGTACTCGACACTCACTTTAGTTTCTGTCATTGGTCTAGTTCTTTTTCTACTATGATACCACTCCACTGTACAGTTATAAATATTTTTACTCTAACAAAAATAACAATTTAAATCAAGACATTTGCTAATTCATCAAAATATGTTTCAGGCCATCACTTTTTTTTTTTTTTTGGCTATACCTTATCCTACCTGTGAAAGAAGAGTGACTTCCCAGTGATAGCACAGATGTGAGAACCTGAGGAGTTTATATCAGAATTGTCACAGAGGGACCAACTCCCTAGGGTTCCATTATTTCTCACAGATAGTCATTCAGACTATTAATAACCACTAAGGTTTCTTTTATTTTTAAAATCTTACGCTCATGAGGACACAACAATTTGCCACTTTCTAATATCATCAGGGAATCAAATCTCCTGAAATGATGAAGCAATGAGATTCACTCTTCATTTCAGTATGTATGCTGGTTGGTCTACATAATTTGAGACTTGACTTGGGGAGTGGGGGAATATTAAGTTTCATTGTTTTCATCATGCAAGATAGAATATGGTGCCTGATATATGGAGTTTTAGAGTCTAGGAAATCATTGGAAGATCAATTAAATTTTGCTAAATTTGAACTAGTTTTTTCCTGATTAGGAGTCTTTTCATTTTTTTTTTAAAAAATACATATAAAAATACAATAGCTAAGAGAATTTCATTGTTGTTCAGTCACTCAGTGGTGTCTGACTCTTTGTGACCCCATGGACTAGAGCATGCCAGGCTTCCCTGTCCATCGCCATCTCCTGGAGTTTGCCCAAACTCATGTCCACTGAGTTGGTGATGTCATCCAACTATCATCCTCTGTGTCCCCTTCTCCTGCCTTCTATCTTTCACAGCATCAGGGTCTTTTCCAAAGAGTGGGCTTTTCTCATCAGGTGGCCTAGGTATTGGAACTTCAGCTTCAGCATCAGTCCTTCCAATGAATATTCAGGACTGATTTACCTTAGAATTGACTTGTTTGATCTCCTTGTAGTCCAGGGGACTCTCAAGAGTCTTCTCCAACACCACAGTTTGAAAGCATCAATTCTTTGGTGCTCAGCTTTCTTTATGGTCCAACACTTACATACATACATTTACTACTGGAAAAACCATAGCTTTGACTATATGGACCTTTATTGACAAAGTAATGTCTGCTTTTTAATATGCTGTCTAGGTTTGTCAAAGCTTTTATTCCAAGGAGCAAGTTTCTTTTAATTTCATGGCTGCAGTTGCCCTCCACAGTGATTTTAGAGCCCAGTAAAATAAGTCTGTTACTATTTCCATTTTCCCCCCATCTATTTGCCATGAAAGGATAGGAAGAAGAGTATAGTGTAAATATCCAGATAATGTAAATTGCTGGCAATTCTTCCTTTGTCAGCCTTTCCCACCCAGATCTGTTGTCTTTTTCTATCTGAGGTTGCTTTTTCCATCTGAGGTTGAATTCTTAGATTCCATCAATAGAAATATTTAGAGTCTGTTTTCCATTTGAGTTTTTCCAGTGAGAGAAACCAGGAACATGACAGAGGTGGCAGGAAGAGAGAGGTATTCCAATTTCATTTTCATATTCTCTCAATTTCATAATGAAATGGTAGGGTGGCTACAATCCTTCCAAGGAAAATTCTGCCTGAGGAGTGTGTTGAGTATGTGGCCTGGGACACTCTTCTTAGTTCTAGTTTCACTGGACTCCTGACACTAGTCCCTGTGTTGGCCACTTCAGTACTGGAATGGAAATTGCCTTCTGCAATTAGCCTCCAGGAACTTCATATTCTTTGTTGTCTTTAACATGTCCTGTGTTCTCTTTATTAAGTTAAATTAATTTTATTAAATTCTCTTCAGTTAAACCATCTGAGTAGACTTTTGTTTTGTCTCAGGTCTCTGACTCAAACCAGAAAGTTGCACAATAGTTACTCAATAAATGTTGCAGTGGAAGAGAGATTTCTGTCTTCACCATTGAAGCCTCGCTTGGAGAAAGGTGAGCATTACTTTGCTAGTGTGTGAAATGAGTGCAATTGTGTGATAGTTTGAACATTTTTTGCCATTGCCTTTCTTTGGGATTGGAATGAAAACTGACCTTTCCAGTCCTGTGGCCACTGCTGCATTTTCCAAATTTGCTGGCATATTGAGTGCAGCACTTTAACAATATCATATTTTAGAATTTGAAATAGCTCAACTGGAATTACATCACTGTCACTAGCTTTGTTCATAGTGATGCTTCCTAAGGCCCACTTGACTTCGCACTCCAGGATGTCTGACTCTAGGTGAGTGATCACACCATCATGGTTATCTGGGTCATTAAGATCTTTCTTGTGTAGTTCTTCTGTGTATTCTCACCTCTTCTTAACATCCTCTGCTTCTGTTAGGTTCATACCATTTCTGTCCTTTATTATGCCCATGTTTGCATGGAATGTTCTCTTGGTATCTCTAATTTTCTTGAAGAGATCTCTAACTTATTCTTATTCAACTTATTTCCCATTCTATTGTTTTCCTCTGTTTCTTTTCACTGATCACATAGAAAGGCTTTCTTATCTATCCTTGGAGAAGATTCCTGAGAGTCCCTTGGAATGCAAGTTCAAACCAGTCAGTCCTAAAGGAATTCAGTCCTGAATATTCATTGGAAGGGCTGATGCTGAAGCTGAATCTCCAATATTTTGACCACCTGATGTGAAGAACTGACTCACTGGAAAAGACCTTGAAGTTGGGAAAGATTGAAGGAAGGAGGAGACGGGGATGACAGAGAATGAGATGATTGGATTGCATCACCGACTCGATGGGCATGAGCTTGAGCAAGCTCTGGGAGTTGGTGATGGACAGGGAAGCCTGGAATGCTACAGTCCATGGAGTCAAAAAGAGTAGGACACAACTGAAATGAACTGAACATATATATATATATGTATATGTATGTATACACACATATATATGCATATATATATATATACATTTCTCCAATATTCAGGATCTTCATCTGTTAGAAATAAATCATAATTTTCTATCACAGGGATATTTTAAGTGTTAAAGAAACTGTTGCTCCTTACTAAAGGACATGTGTATTCATTTTGAAATGCTTAGCACACAAATGTCTGGTATCTAATAAGTATTGAGCAGATGATGCTAGCTGTCTTACTAAAAAAGTTGTAAATATATGAGGTCTAAAACCTGGTAATGTAAATAAATTCTGAAAATACAGCTTTTAGATTATCTATAACTGCCTCGATCTACCATATGTCTCCCATTCAACTGAACAGGAATATAGGAAAAATAAGATTTTGAAATATATTCTATACTGAATATAAAGCCAACAATTCTATTTGTTCAAACTGAAGTTAGGAAAATATCAAAATATTTGCAACTATTAAAAGGATGTATTCACAGTTTGTAAGGTTGAAGTCTATTGGAAAAATATTTGCAAGCTCATTGCAACTTATCAAGTATCATAAGATTAGTCAGCAAATTCAAATTTCTACAGTGAAGCCTATGGATCACCTTAATGAAGAAACAATTTTTTAACTCCACATTAAAATATAATGTCTTCCAACCAAAATATTTAATATAATAACATGTATATAAGTTAAGTGATATATAATATGAGGTAATTATCAATATAATTTTATAGCTTTTACCCATATCCACAAACCAACTGGACTGAAGAGCATTTTCAGAATGACACAATAGTTTATATGGATTTTGTTTTTCTACAAAGCAGGGTCTTTGTCCACTTCACAAAGACAGTGCATTAATTATTCTTTGCATGTTTATGATAACTGATATACAAATATTTTGTATATTTCTCTCTTATCTTTTGAGATAAGTATCTTAATGACCCAACATCTTTAATTATTGCATTATCTGGGTTCTTACATAAAAATATAATTATATAAAAGGACTTGTGAAGTATGCCTTTCTTTCAAAGAGTAGTTTTGGACTTAGAAGAGTCTATTGTTTAAATAAACTCTTTTGGTTGATCCTTCTCTTTAGACAAATGCCTAGCCCTTCATATTTTAGTCCTTTTTTCCCTCATATGACTTATGAGAACTTCCAGCCCTGGAAAAGGAGTCTGTAATCTGCATCTGTTGTCTTTGTGCTTCTTTCTGATCTTTCTTGGCCTCTGACATTAACCTCTGCAAGGTTAATGTTTGCTCTGTTGTTGTCCGCCAGGATGTGGGCATCTTGTGGGCATTACTCTCCCCTGATTGGACACAGCCTGCAAATCTCACATGCTGACCCAGCTGCATCTTGACTTTTAGGGGAATTGCAGACTTAAATCTGTTCTTTGTATTTCCTTGGACCTCTCCTGGAAAGTTTGCTGTGTAGGAATCAACTTCACTGGCTACATATCCCAGACTTCAAATGGTAGCTATCTTCATATTCTTCTATTTGGAAGATACTAGAAATTTGGAAATCTAGCTACTGTTCATGTCCCATAGAGACTGAAGTAACTGTGGGAGTATTAAGTCAAATCCAAGTGTAAACTGTCTAAGTAAGTTAGGCACAAACTTCAGATTGCTTTGGCTGACCAACAAATTGACTCAGTACTGAAGCCTCTAGCAAGGAAATTGGGACAACTCGTCTCAGAGAGATCTGCTAAGGCTTTGAACCATCTTTTGCTTTTTCTGTCAATTATTAGTATTTCTTTCCCCAAAGGTACGACTCAGTGGTCTTTATTTTTCCCTATCATAGTCCCTGCTTTTTAATGTGAAACATGAATGGAAGATAGAGATTGGAGAGGAAGTTTGGCTTAGTCATATGCAAGATATAAAACTACCATATTATTTTTGTTTTTCATAAGCGTATTATAAGGAAACTGGGTCAGAAATAATAGGAGTTGACTCTGCTTTCAAATATTAATGTAGATATGATCTTAAAGATTAAATATTATATGCTATCAGGAATCATAAATTAAATACATCTGTGCTGATAAATCTAATTTCATTTAAATTATCTCCAATTAGATCTGAATGTCTAAAATAGATTCCTTGAAAATTGCATTTTAATCCATGAGATGAAATTATCTTCAATTACTAGTGAAAATGAGGAAAGTACAGTTTACATGAAATGCCAGTAATTCAAACCCTCTCTCTAGCATCATTGTTTGGTTATTTATTCAATGTTAGTGTTAGTTGCTCAATCATGTCTGACTCTTTGTGACCCCATGGACTTAGCCCACCGGGTTTCTCTTTCCATGGAATTCTCCAGGCAAAAATACTGGAGTGAGTTGCTGTCCCCTTTTTCAGGGATCTTCCTGTCCCAGGGATCAAAACCAGGTCTCCTGTATTTCTGGCAGATTTTTTTTACCATCTTAGCCACCAGGGAAGCCCATGGTGGCTTACAGCCTTACAAAAAAAAAAAAAATGTTTATTTAATATCTCTTTATTAAACATTAACTGTGCACTCAAAATGTTTATAAACTGCTACAGATTGTAACTCAGGATATTAGGGCTTCCCAAGTGATTCAGTGGTAAAGAATCCTCCTGCCAATACAGGAGATGGAGACCTGGGTTTGATCCCTGGGTCAAGAAGATACATTGGAGAAGGAAATAGCAACCTACTCCAGTATTATTGCAGGGAAATCCCATGGACAGAGGAGACTGGTGGGGCTACAGCTTGTGGGATTGCAAAAAAACTGTCAGACACAACTTAGTGAATAAACAACAAAGGAGCTCAGGATGTGGAATTGACATTAATTTTGTCCTCAGACACTTACTATCCTTAAAATAAATAGAATAGTTATGAAAGGAGGCATGTACCACAGAGGAGGCAGGAAAACAACAATGTGAATTCAGAAGAAGGAAACACTATTCTAACTGAAGATAAACAGAGACCATTAATCATTAAAAAAAAAAAAATTATCTGCCTGAGAACTACTCCTAGTATCAAAGTCAGTACTATGTGTTTTTGTACTTACTAAAAGACACTTTGTGCGTCTAATGATTAACCCATAAGTAATGATCCTGTTAATTAAGAAGTGACTTTTGTTGACACCTCCAGGGGGAACACTGATAATATCCCTTAGGTGATTTTGTGCTGAAATCTTCTGGCATGAATCTCCCAAAGTTAACCTTTCTTGTATAAATCCTATTTGAGGGACCTTCATGAAGCTAAGAAATCACAGTCCCTTCATAGGTTAAGTCTGACAGTTCTGAAAATCAAGAACTCTTAAGAAATATTGTTCGATATTTCTTCTTTGGAGCATAAAACGGAGTGTTAGTAGTGAGTGTTAAGAATTGCCACATAAAGACCAAACAGTAGGCAGATCGACCCCAGTCTTTCAGAAGGAGGCAATAAGTGACTTGTGAGGTACTGAGAGGTCAAGCAAGTCTTGCAACCATCCTTGACCTTAGTTACAGACCCACTTCACAATATATGTAAATTTCTAAATCACAGGTAGGATTTAGAGTAGGCTTACCTCTGGAGCTTTAGCAAATTCTAGGTATTCAAGAAGTTCATACATCATACTTCCCTTATAACCTTTTTTTCCTCCAAGCTTAGAGCCTTAGAATTTGGCACAAGAAAATGTACTCCCAGTTTATATGATAATTTTGTACATTATTTTTAAGGGATGCATTTAAAGGAATTTGGGTACATGAGTGTAAGATTAAAGGCGAGAGGGAAAAAAAATGTGAACACATTTCCTTCTTCACCTGCAAGGTCTTGTATTAGGTTTTCTGCAGTGAAATGTGGTAGCTTTGGTGTATCCAGAACTACCAAAGCAGGTGCACATTGCTTTACTCAAGAGGAATATGCTTTGCTCTGCTGTGCGTGTGTCCCTTTCAAACACTGCTATGGGCTTTATTGAACTTCCAGCTGAATCTTCCAATTTGGCCAACATTCTTAGAAAAAAAATTATACAGGATTTTTTTTTATCCCCCTGCATTGTGTACAGACCTTTAATTCATACCTTCCCTAAGCATAAGTGTGGTTGTTTTCAGTAGTTCTACTCTCTGAACTGTAATGATGTTATACATTTCACTGTTATCTTTTGGAAGAATATTCTTATTTCTCCCATTTTCTCACTCACCTTCCTCTTTGAATGAAGAAGAAGATCTCAACAATTTACACAAGCATTCTGCACAGACATTTTCACTACCCTGAATACTTTGTGCTAAGTCACTTCAGTCATGTCCGACTCTGTACTCCATGGACTGTAGCCCGTCAGGCCCCTCTGTCCATGGGATTCCCCAGGCAGGAATACTGGAGTGGGTTGTCATGCTCTCCTCCAGGTGATCTTCCAGACCTGGAGATCGAACACACATCTCTTATGTCTCCTCCAGTGCAAGCAGGTTCTTTACCACTCAGCCAATACTTCAGTGAGAATGATAAAAATGAATCCCTCTCCTTCACTCCCTTACTTCTGCTATTAACTTGGAAAATAACTATACTAACTCTGCTTTTACAATGGGTGTTTCCCATGTGAATCCCAGAAACTAAGCCCCGAATTGCATGTAACGAATAATAGAATGGTGTGATCCTTAATCAAATTTTCTCTTCTTTTCTTTCTATTTCTTGAGTGCAAGACAAAATTGTGGAGTCTCTCAGAAACATATTTTCTTTACAAGCTTTGTGAAACCAACAGAATATTATACAGACTGAAGTCAGAGGCTGGGATTTTGCCTTAATCAGAATAACAGAAAAAGAACTTTGTGTACTGTTGATGACAGCAAGTTCCATAATTAGGAAGAATTTGTGGCAATATCTCAGAAATCACTGAATGGGGAAAGTGTAAGTTTTCAGAGGGTAAATCTATGTGTTAAAAACTTCTTTAATTCAAGCATATCATTTCAGTTGTCTCATGTAGCACTTCAGCCCTGGCCATGCATTAAAACCCTGTAGAAAGCTTGTTAAATATGTGAATGTGTGTTCTGACCTCAGTTGAGCTAAGGATTAGTGCTCTTAGAAACTCCACATCTGATTCCAGTGTGAAGCCAGAGTTGATAACCCCTCCTCTGAGTATTATATTTATGAAAACATGAATTTAATAAAGCAATAGAGTTGTCTTTTAAGAAATGTGACCATTCTATGTCCTTCTGGACTTGTAGTTTACTGTAGTGATTAAAGATAACTCATTTTTCAATCAGCTTTTACCTGTTTCCAAGGATTCAACTCACAAGTTTTAACTGTTAATTATTGAGACTTAAAACATGTACAACTATCACTAGATTGTGTTATTAAAATCGCCTCTTATTTGTGGCTCCTTCTAGAGAATTTTGTAGTAACTCAGTCTCCATTGGCAACATCAGGGAGGCAAGAAATATACATATCATGGAAAATCAGCTGATGTGATTGGCAAGATTACCTCACCAGTTCATCATTTCTACAAATAATGGATACTGTTTTCTTGACCATGATTCAGGCATTCACCCAGATTCTGGGGATATAGTACAAATAAAGTCCATTCCATCATGTGACTAGTATTCCAAGGGTGGAAGGGGTTATAAAAAAATAATACTTTTAGAAGTGATAAATGATATAAGAAAAATAGATCATAATGCTTGATTAGAGAGCTATTTGGTATTGAATAACTTAGATAAGAGGCCTAGATAAGCTTTCCAGAGGAGGTGTCATGAGAAGAGAGATCTAAATGAAGTGATGAAGTGAATCATTTAACAATCTGAGAGAAGAACATTCTAGGCAGATAAAACAGTATGTGCAAAGGCCCTTAGGTAGTAACATATTAATCGTGTTTAAAGCACAACAAGACAGTCAATGTGGCAGGAAAAAAGGGCTGAAGAGAAATTGATGGAAGAATTTGGAGAAATGTATGAGAAGACATCACACAATCCCTTGCAGACCCTGATAAGAAGTTAAATTTTAAGCCCAAGTGTGATGGGAAAGTGTAGCACCATTTTACCAGGTCACCATCATGATGTGATTTGTGTTTATAAAAGATCAGTGGCAACCTTATATTCCTGGATATGTTCCAGTGTCTTCTCATTTATACTCTATGGGGACTTGAATAGAATTTGTATACCATTGTTATGTCAAAATTGTACAAATCTTAATTATATTGAATTGGTTCACAGTGCTTTTCAGTCTAATATATCCTTCTACTTCTTTGTATATTCATTCAATTAATTTTTGAGAGTTTGATATTAAAACACCAACTAAAGATCTTAATTTACCTATTTAAAAATTATAATATATAGTGGAAATATATATATATAACTTTGATATGTATTTTCCAAGGCTCCTGCAAGTGTGTTAGCATCTTTTCATAATTTAAAAATTAAAAGAAAGAGTAAATATGGAAAAAAAAAGATAATTGGCTTATGTTGGAGGATAGATTTCAAATGTGGAAGAAGGAAAATCATTATAGTAGCTTAGGCATTAGAGTAGCTTAGATTTGACTGGTAGCAGAGAAAATGCTGACAAGCTGCTGTAATATTCAATAAGTAATGTGTTAAAGGTAGAGCAGACAAGACTTTCAGATAGTTTATATATAAGGTATGAAGTCAAAGGTATGAGATTAATTGAAATGTGAATCTGAAATACACACACACACACTCACACACACACACACATATATATACATATATATGTAATATAAATAAACTGAGATGTGTGAATTAATACAAAATTAGTGAGGGGCTTCCCTGGCAGTCCAGGGGTGAAAACTTCTCTTTCCAGTGCAGGGACACCAGTCCAACCCCTGGATGGGGAGCCAAGATCCCATGTCTTGTGGCCAGAAAACCACAGCATAGAACAGAAACAGTATCGCAGCAAACAACGAAGATGCTAAACACAGTGAACATCAAGATAAACAGTGAGAGATCAGTGAGATCATAGTGGGGACCAGACAAAGAAATAATCCTAGACTATCTACTGTTGATTTGAAACAAAGGAAATGGGAGGGACAGAATATCAGGGAACTGGGAGAAGTTTATTGCTGCTGGGAAGTAAGTAAGAAATAAGGAAGAAATTGAATCTGAATAAATATACACAGGCTCTAAAGAAGAGTATACTACTTCTGATTATGGAATGTTCACCTTTACTGACAAAAATAGAACCACTGTACAGAAAACCAACCTCTTTCTCCATTCCCTGATCCAGCACTATGTCATGATCAAACAAAGGCAGTAGTTTGCTTGAGCATCAGTGCTTCCTAGTCCATAGCCTAATGAGGGACATCAAAGAGGTAAGTCAGATTCTGTATGTTTTAGTGGAGATAGGTGGAGATTGTGGAGCAGCCTGCATTGATGCTGCATGGAAATCAAAACTTGCTCATGAAATAGATTATCCAGTTTACTCCGCACTACCAACCATCTGAGGCATCTAATGAAACTCTTGTATTTCTCAGGGTAGTAACAACTTAGTTAGATCTCTCTTTTGAAAACCAGTTTGGTTTAGTGCTGATTTATTTTGTCTATTTTTGAATTTCATACAACCTATTTCTTTTTATATCTGAAAACATTTCTTCTCTTATTAGAGAATATGAAAATGGATACATTTTCCTCATACAATGGCACAGAGGCAACTGAGTTTATTCTGCTGGGACTTACTAGTAAACAAGAGCTGCAGACCATCCTTTTTATGGTGTTTCTCCTGATTTATCTCATCACTCTGACTGGGAACTTTGGGATGATTTTATTAATCAGATTCACTCCCTGGCTGCAAACCCCCATGTACTTTTTCCTCACCCATTTAGAATGTGTAGACATTTTTTAATCTACAAATGTCTCTCCTCAGATGCTCCTTAACTTCTTATTAGAGAAAAAAACCATTTCCTACATGGGGTGCCTAGCACAATGTTTTGTTTTTGTGATTCTGCTTCTTACTGAGTATTACATGCTTGGTGCTATGGCCTATGACATGTACATGACAATCTGCAACCCCCTGCATTACAGCGGAAGGATGTCCAGGTCACTGTGCATCTGCCTGGTCACTTTCCCCTACCTCTGGGGGTCTATGGTGGGCACAATGCAGGTAATATTGACCTCCTGCTTGTCCTTTTGTGGATCCAACACCATCAACAATTTCTACTGTGCTGAACCCACTCCTCTTAATGTTGACATGTTCTGACACTTACATAAAGCAAACTGCCCTGTTTGTGTCCACAGGGATTAACCTCACAGGTTCCCTAATCACCATCCTCATCTCCTACATTTTCATTTTTGTCACCATTATGAGGATCCGTTCCAGCAAAAGGCAGCACAAAGCCTTCTCCACCTGTGGTATGTTCTACGGGTCCCTGACTTGCATGTATCTGAGAGCATCAAACAAGCAATCTGTGGAACAAGGGAAAATTGTGTCAGTGATTTGCATTTTTGTGAATCCCATGTTGAATCCATTTATCTATAGCCTCAGGAACAATGATGTGAAACAGGCTTTAAGAAGAGTATTTATGAGAAACCTTGGTACAATGAAGAAAAGTTCTCTTTTGACAGTTTCCCAGTAAAAAAAAAAAAAAAGAAAGAAAGAAAAAGGAAAAAAAAGTGTCTCAAAAGCAATCCCAAAATATACCATCTTGCCTGGAGAATCCAATTCACTCCAGTATTCTTGCCTGGAGAATCCATGGACAGAGGAGTCTGCAAGGCTACAGTCCATGGAATCGCAAAGAATTGGACCTGACTCAGCACACATGCACACTCACATACAGATTTCCAGAGCTTGGGATCTAGTCTAATGGAAACAAAGAATGGAAGTGTAGTTTGGAAGAAAACACAACAACAGACATCAGTTTCTTATGATTAAGCAGGTTTAAGCTTTTAGTCTCACTCAAGGACTCATTTCCACTTGCTTGGCATATATTTTTTCCTTTTTCTTCAATATTGAGCATCACTGAGGTACTCTTGGAGAAGGCAATGGCACCCCACTCCAGTATTCTTGCCTGGAAAATCCCATGGACGGAGGAGCCTGGTGGGCTGCAGTCCATTGGGTCATGAAGAGTTGGACACGACTGAGCCACTTCACTTTCACTTTTCACTTTCATGCATTGGGCAAGGAAATGGCAACCCACTCCAGTGTTCTTGTCTGGAGAATCTCAGGGACAGAGCCTGGTGGGCTGCCGTCTATGGGGTCACACAGAACCGGACACGAATGAAGCGACTTAGCAGTTGCAGCAGCAGCAGAGGTGCTCTTACCAGCAAAGCAATGTACATTACAGTATATTTCCTCAATAAGAAGCTAATTTACTTCCCTATGGTATATGACATATTCCCCTAATGAAAGCTGATTTTCCTCTCAAAAATCTCATTTCTCTAATCTTCAATGTGTGTTTTGAATAAAACTGTGATGAATGCTTGTCTATATCATTTGAATGTAAAAACATATACATTTTATCATTGTTGTTCAGTCACTCAATCATTTAAACTGTTTGTGACCCCATGGACTACAGAACACCGTACTTCCCTGTCCTTTATTATATCCCAGTTATTATTTGAAAAAAAGCCCTGATATTGTAATTTTAATAATCCAATAATTTGTTTCATTCAATTCAGTTCAGTTCAGTCGCTCAGGCGTATCTGACTCTTTGCAATCCCATGAATCGCAGCACGCCAGGCCTCCCTGTCGATCACCAACTCCCAGAGTTTACTCAAACTCATGTCCATCGAGTAGGTGATGCCATCCAGCCATCTCATCCTCTGTCGTCCCCTTCTCCTCCTGCCCCCAATCCCTCCCAGCACCAAGGTCTTTTCCAATGAGTCAACTCTTCGCATCAGGTGGCCAAAGTATTGGTGTTTCAGCTTCAGCATCAGTCAGTCCAATGAACACCCAGGACTGATCTCCTTTAGGATGGACTGGTTGGATCTCCTTGCAGTCCAAGGGACTCTCAAGAGTCTTCTCCAACGCCACAGTTCAAAAGCATCAATTTTTTGGCGCTCAGCTTTCCTCACAGTCCAGCTCTCACATCCACACATAACCACTGGAAAAACCATAGCCTTGACTAGAAGGACCTTTGTTGGCAAAGTAATGTCTCTGCTTTTTAATATGTTATCTAGGTTGGTCATAACTTTCCTTCCAAGGAGTAAGTGTCTTTTAATTTCACGGCTGCAATCACCATCTGCAGTTATTTTGGAGCCCCCCAAAATAAAATCTGACACTGTTTCTACTGTTTCCCCATCTATTTCCCTTGAAGTGATGGGACCAGACACCATGATCTTAGTTTTCCAAATGTTGAGCTTTAAGCCAACTTTTTCACTCTCCTCTTTGACTTTCATCAAGAGGCTTTTTAGTTCCTCTTCACTCTCTGCCAGAAGGGTGGTGTCATCTGCATATCTGAGGTTGTTGATATTTCTCCTGGCAATCTTGATTCCAGCTTGTGCTTCTTCCAGCCCAGCATTTCTCATGATGTACTCTGCATATAAGTTAAATAAGCAGGGTGAAATATACAGCCTTAATGTATTTCTTTCCCTTTTTGGAACCAGTCTGTTGTTCCATGTCCAGTTCTAACTGTTGCTTCCTGACCTGCATACAGATTTCTCAAGAGGCACGTCAGGTGGTCTGGTATTCCCATCTCTCAAAGAATTTTCCACAGTTTATTGTGATCCATACAGTCAAAGGCTTTGGTGTAGTCAATAAAGCAGAAGTAAATGTTTTTCTGGAACTCTCTTGCTTTTTCTGTGATCCAATGGATGTTGGCAATTTGATCTCTGGTTCCTCCGCCTTTTCTAAAAAACCAGCTTGAACATCTACAAGTTCATGGTTCACGTATTGCTGAAGCCTGGCTTGGAGAATTTTGAGCATTACTTTACTAGCATGTGAGATGAGTGCAATTATGTGGTAATTTGAGCATTCTTTGGCATTGCCTTTCTTTAGGATTGGAATGAAAACTTACTTTTTCCAGTTCTGTGGCCACCCATGAGTTTTCCAAATTTGCTGATATAATGAGTGCAGCACTTTCACAGCATCATTCTTCAAGATTTGAAATAGCTCCACTGGAATTCTATCACCTCCACGAGCTTTGCTTTTAGCTTTGTTTTAGCTTTCTAAGGCCCACTTGACTTCACATTCCAGGATGTCTGGCTCTAGGTGAATGATTACACCATCGTGATTATCTGTACAGTTCTTCTGTGTATTCTTGCCACCTCTTCTTAATATCTTCTGCTTCTGTTAGGTCCATACAATTTCTGTCCTTTATTGAGCCCATCTTTGCATGAAATGTTCCCTTGGTATCTCTAATTTTCTTGAAGAGATCTCTAGTCTTTCCCATTCTGTTGTTTTCCTCTATATCTTTGCATTGATCGCTGAGGAAGGCTTTCTTATCTATCCTTGCTATTCTTTGGAACTCTGCATTCAGATGTTTAAATCTTTCCTTTTCTCCTTTGCTTTTTGATTCTCTTCTTTTCCCAGCTATTTGTAAGTCCTCCTCAGACAGCCATTTTGCTTTTTGGCCTTTCTTTTTATACTGGGTTATATAATAACACGTTTTATATGCTGGTTTTTAATACTGGGTTACAGTCTGAGAAATCAGCTAGCGAAATAAAGCTGCATATCAATATAAAATATATATTGTCATCAACTTAGCACATTAGGGGAGATTTGAGCATAACCATACATTTTTTAAAATCGGGATAGAAAAATTTATTTATCCCAACATTTTCTGTTTTTTTCTTGATTCCTTGAACAAATAAAATGACAGAATTTAAAGTGTAAAATCCTAAATACTCCCATGAAATAAAAGTTTTTTATATGATTATAGCCTGGGCAGGATCCAGGGGGTACCCTCAGGATGAACGGCGTCGGCAAGAGAAGACATGTGAGACCAGCCTTGATAGGGCCAAGTCTCAGGATGAACGGCATCAGCGAGGGAGAGAGAGAGAGAGAGAAAGAGAGAGAGAGAGAGAAAGAGAGAGAGACAGAGAAAGACACAGAGAGAAAGACAGAAAGAGAGAGACCAGACTGGGGGTGTGCAGCAGAGTCTGGCAAACCTTTTTTTTTTTTTTACCATAGTTTTTATATTCTAAATACATTTTTAAGGGGAAGATGGTTTAATAGTACATCAGCTTATCCTTCACGAAACCAGGGTGTTTTCTGCATACTTCTTTGTGAGAGTCTTGTACTTTATCTTCTGGCCATGGGGCCTTTTGACATTTTATGACCTAGGTGAATGCAAAGCTGTTTTCCGTAATCTATTCTTTAATGAACACAAAGGTCAGTCCTTTTGCAGAAGTTATCAGTTAAATTTATCTAAAAGGTTTACCACACAAAGACTCTGCAGCTCCCGTGAGGCAGCCCCTGTTTAGCATTCCTGGTTAAAATTAACAATTCTAAACTCTTATTTTTCTAAATCTTTAACTATAACCACTTTTAGAATAATATTTTTGTGTTCTCTAATAGGGCTTCCTCACCCCACGAAGGGCTCTGTGCCTATTAGGGCCTTTATGTGATAAATGCTGTTTTATGATTAGGGTATTATGAGCAGTCATGCACATTAGTACCGAGGGCATAAACACATTTGCCAAAATAAAATGCCAGCAAAGGAGTTTAAATTGAAACACTCCTTTCATCCTGGATAATCTTATAGGATACCACCGTCCGGGGGACATATTGATTAAAGTTCTAAGTTGATTCTGTTTGGAAAGAGATCGGGGAAGGCCTTCTACCTGTGTCACAGAAATTAGGGAGTAGTCTAATATAGCAAGCATCAAAAAGACAGATATCATCTTTAAGGTGAGCGCCAGGGCAGCTTTTCGAAATCCCTGAAGTCCTGATCTGCTTTGCTTGTCAGGTCTTCTCCTCATGACCTTGTCATGGGTGGGATCTCATGTGCTGGCTTCCAGCAACCATGCATTTTTAAAATCGGGATAGAAAAATTTATTTATCCCAAGATTTTCTGTTTTTTCCTGATTCCTTGAACAAATAAAATGACAGAATTTAAAGTGTAAAATCCTAAATATTCCCATGAAATAAAAGTTTTTTATATGATTATAGGGCTAATTGAAGGATGGTAGAGCTCTTCTTTCCTCCCCTAATGTGAAAATTCCTTATTTGGCACAAAGATGCTTGAAGATTTCGCCCTTCTTTAAGCTGAATATCAGCATTAGTTTCCTAAAGAACTATATATATATATATATATGTATGTATGTATGTATATATATATACACACACAAGTACATTCTTATATGGGCTTCCCTGGTGACTCAGACAATAAAGAATCCACCCGCCAAGTGGGAGACACTGCCTCAAGCCCTGAGTTATGAAGATCCCCTGGAGAGGGAAATGGCAACTCACGCCAATAAAGCAAGAGGACAGAGGAGCCTGGTGGGTTACAGTCCATGGGCACAGAAGAGTCAGACTTGACTCAGTGACTAAACCACCACCATCACTATATCCTGATATACTTTAATGTAGGATAGCATTGTAATAATCATAATATTTATAAAAAGATTTTTCCAAGAAGAGGTAGGACTAACTAAATAGCAATTGAAAAAGTAGTAAATTAATTCTGGAAAGGCAAAGTGTGGGATCACTTGATCAGAAGTTCACACAAAGTAAATGCTTATTATTATTATTATTATTTTTACATATAACAACAAATAATATTGGAGGGCACAGACTTTACCTACCTACCTATGATACTATCACAAAGAAGAGTTTTATGTATTCTTATTTTATTTTGCTAGAAAGCCTTCAGGAGACTTTTTAAATTATACTTGAAGACATGAATTCCTTAGGTAATATCACTCTGCTTTAATTGTAATGACCAGTTGACATGTGTCTTCTAAAAGAACAAGTAACTGCTTTACCTACACAGATGTCAGTCAGATAATTGAACTTATCCCACTGACACTGTTTGCTATTTGTGTTCTTGTGATTATTTAATTCATTATATTTTTGGTTATGGCAGATTCAATAATGTACTGGAAGTTCTAATCTATGCAATAAAATTATACTGATTGAAATAAAAAAAAGCATCCTATTCACAGATCACTTAACATTTTATATAGAATCTCCATTTAAGACACACAAATGAAATGTTAACTAGATTTATTGTGGTTATCATTATGTTGTACATCCCATTTTTAATAGGCAGAAGAAAAGCTAAGAGTATACAGTGGAAGGTCACATGGTAAAGATCAATATACATAGATTATTGATATTATTATGTAAAAAAGCAGCTGTAACTAGAAAATAAATGTTTCTATATATCACTTATAACATCAAGAGTGTAAACCATTTAGAAATGACTTTTTTTAAAAAATAAAACTGTTTGAGTTACTTACTGATAACCACAAAACACTGCATGCAGGGAGAAATTAAAGGAGACTTAAATAATGGAGAGATATGTCTTCTTTGTGGATTGTAACATTCAGTATTTTTAAGTCCAATATTTTTAAGTTACCAATTCTTATTAAAATTCATCAATAGTTTTAATGCCAGTCCAGCTGGCTTATTTTTAATAGACAAACTGATTCTAAATTATATAGAAATTGTTAAAAAAAATCTTAAATTAGCCAAAACAATTTTGAGAGAGAAGAAAAATAACTGAATGATTTACACTATCTAATTTTAAGAGTTAGTAAGAAACTACAGTACTCAAAACAATAAATTTAGTTACACTAAGCAACACATTTTCAATATGGGTGAAATAGCCTTATATTGGAAGAAGACTAGGACACCCATAGCTAAAGAGATGTCAAAGTTTCAAAGGAGAGGGTTTGCCTCATTTCAAATCTTCAAAGGATTGCCTGAGTCTCCTGTTAGGGGCTAATGTAGCTCGTGGCTGTAATTGAAGCCAATGCTCATTTACCACTTTGAACATTCTAGAACCCTTAAGAAGTATGCTAAATCTACTCTGCCTCTGCTTTATAAGTGAAACATGAGTGTAAATGATAGTGCATCTGTTTACAACATGCTGCTGCTGCTAAGTCACTTCAGTTGTGTCCAACTCTGTGCTATCCTGTGGACTGTTGCCTGCCAGGCTTCCTCTGTCCATGTTATTCTCCAGGCAGGAATACTAGAGAGGGTTGCCATGCCTACTCCAGGGGAATCTTCCCAACCCAGGGATCACGCCCATGTCTCTTATATCTCTTGCATTGACAGGCAGGTTCTTTGCCGTTAGTGCCACCTGGTAAGCATGGTTTACTAAATATTTTAAGCCCACTGTTGAGATCTACTGCTCAGAAAAAATAAATGAAAATAAAGAAAAGAAGAGAAAATGATTTCTTTCAAAGTATGATTACTTATTGACAATGCACCAGGTCACCCAAGAGTTCTAATGGAGATATACCACAAGATTTGTGCTGTTTTATGCCTGCTAACACAACAGAGCAATCACATTCCCCATCCATTCTGCAGCATATAGATCAAGCTATCATTTCAACTTTCAGATGTTATTATTTTAAATATATGTTTTGTAAATCTATGGCTGTTGTAGTTAGTGATTTCTTTGATGTATCTGGACAAAGGAAATTGAAAGCTTCCAGAATGGATTCATTGTTCTGGATGTCATTAAGAACATTCATGATACATTTGGAAGATGTAAAAATACTAACATTAACTGGATTTGGGAAAAATTGTATCCAAACCTTCATGAATGTCTTTGGGGAGTTAAAATTTCAGTGGAGAGAGTAGCTTCAGATATAGTGGAAATAGTAAGAGAACTCAATTAGAAGTAGAGACTGAAGATATGACTGAATTGCTGCGATCTCAGGATAAAACTTTAATGGATGAAGACTTGCTTCTTGTGGATATGCAAAGCAAGAAGTTTCTTCAGATGGAATCATTCCTAGTGAAAATGTGCAGATTGTTGACATGACAACAAAGGATTTAGAATATTGCATAAACTTAGTTGGTAAAGCAGTGGCTGCGTTTGAGAGCATTGATTCCAACTTTCAGAGATCTGCTGTGGGTAAAATGCTGTGGAACAGGGTTACTTGCCACAGGCAAATCATTTGCAACAATGTCAATTATGTGGCAAACTTCATTGCTGCATTTTAAGAAATTGTCACCACAACCCAAATCTCCAGCAGCTGCCACCCTGATCAGTAAGCAGTCATTAACAGTGAGGCAATACCCTTCACCAGCAAAATTATTATAACACACTGAAGGGTAGATAATAATTAGTATCTTAATAAAAAATATATGCATTTTTAGACATAATGTTGCTGCATGCTTAATAGCCTGCAATATCATATAAATATAACTTTTATATGCACTGGGAAACCAAAAAAAAATGTGTAATTTGCTTTATGATGCCATTCACTTATTGAAGTGGTCTGGAACAAAGCCTGCAATATATTTTAGGTATGCTTGTTTTGAATTTTATGCTCCCAAATAGGGAGATGAATTGTGATATTTGGTTATTTTCAAGCACATAAGTTTTGTGGACTAAGTGGGATTTATATAGAGCAATCATATTCCCCAGGGTGCCTGGAATATTTGGTCCAATTCCACTATTAGAAAAAAAAAAAGCAGAAACAAAACAAGAAAGCTCATGGCAAAATGACATGGAGCCAGAGTGAATACATGTGGATTCAGCCATTTCTAAGTTCCCTCTGAGTCCTAACAGCCCATGCTTTGGCGACTTTAAGTACAGAAGCAAAAAGAGGATGTTTGAAAAAAGAGGAGGTCAAAGGAAGTTTTTTTTTTTTTTCATTTATTTTTATTAGTTGGAGGCTAATTACTTCACAACATTGCAGTGGGTTTTGTCATAGTTTTGACCTCCTTGTTTCTCAGACTACAGATGAGAGGATTTAACATGGGGATGACCACCATCTAAAACACAAACACCACTTTGTCTTGGTCCATTGAGTAGCTGGAACTGGGGCCCAGATACATGAATAGGATTGTGCCAAAGAAGATGGTGACCACCATCATGTGGGATACGCAGGTGGAGAAGGCTTTGTGTCTCCCCTCAGCAGAGTGTATCCTCAAGATGCCAGTGAGGACGTAGAGATAGGAAATGAGAATAGTCAGGAGGCAGCTCAGTTCACTAAAACTGGCAAAGGCAAAAATGACAAATTCATTGACATGTGTGTCAGAACAAGTGAGTTTCAGGAGGGGTTGAGAACAGTGTAGAGATTCCTTAAAAAACTAGAAATAGAAGTGGCATATGACCCAGCAATCTCACTGCTGGGCATACACACTGAGGAAACCAGAATTGAAAGAGACACATGTACCCCAGTGTTCATCACAGTGCTCTGTTTATAATAGCCAGGACATGGAAGCAACCTAGATGTCCATCAGCAGACTAATGGATAAGAATGCAGTGGTACATATACACAATGGAATATTACCCAGCCATTAAAAAGAATACATTTGAATCAATTCTCAAGAGGTGGATGAAACTGGAGCCTCTTATACAGAGTGAAGTAAGCCAGAAAGGAAAACAACAATATAATATACTAACGCATATATATGGAATTTAGAAAGATGGTAATGATAACCCTGTATGTGAGACATCAAAAGAGACACAGATGTATAGAACAGTCTTTTGGACTCTGTGGGAGAGAACAAGGGTGGGATGATTTGGGAGAATGACATTGAAACATGTATATTATCATATGTGAAACGAATCACCAGTCCAGATTCGATGCATGATACAGGGTTCTCAGGGCTGGTGCACTGGGATGACCCAGAGGGATGGGATGGGGAGGAAAGTGGGAGGGGGATTCAGGATGGGGAATACATATACACCTGTGGCAGATTCATGTCAATGTATGGCAAAACCAATATCATATTGTAAAGTAAAAAAAAAGAAACAAAGAAAGAAAAGAAAATAGCATTAACCTTTTCTGAAAATTTATAACTTTCAATGAGCAAATAGTCTCATCCACAAGTATTTTAACAAAAGAATTTTCCTGTAATGCACATTCATAGACTAACTTTAAAAATTCATCTTCCTTAGATGTATTAAATTGAATCCTTCAACAGAGAAAATATTTTGTCTTACAGCCTTCCACAGAAACTCAGTGATGAGATGTACAGAATGAATGTAGATTTTCTCAAATATCTGGACCTTTTATTTAATTATTTGCTAATCTTCCTAGTATTTTTTAAAATATAATGGATAATGATAAAAATGTTAATGGCTAACTCAGAATTTGACACTCTCAAAAGCAATTATTAGGTTGGCCAAAAAGTTCGTTTGGGTTTTTTTACATGACATCTTATGTTAAAACCTGTAAAATAATTTAAAATATATGATCATAATAGTCTCCTAATCACTAGTTGAAACTTGGCATTTTTGTTTCAACTTTAATTTTAATCAGGCTAAATTAATGACAATTATGTTTAGGACTGGGAGAGAGCACATTGATCTTACAATGTGTTATTATGCCATTGGAAAACTATTCATGGCAGAAAATTGATACAGATGAGGTCAAGCAGGGTAATAAACTCACATGTAGTGTTTTCAAACCAACATCCAGTTTAATACTGACAAATATTACTTTGGAAAAAATTTGTTTCCTTCTGAGAAGAGTGTCTCAATAGCAGTCGTATTGTGATTTTGGCTCAGATAGCCTTTGTTGTGGTGATAGGGGGATGTCTTCTGCATTGTAGGATGTTTCTTAGCATCTCTGGCCTCTTCCCATTAAATGCCAGGAACAGCCTCCTTCCTACAAAGGTAGGAAATGAAAACAATGTCTCCAGATGTTGCCAAATATCCTTTGGGGGCAAAATCTCCCACGGTTGAGAACAACTGTTCTGTAGCCTCACCTTCATCCACACCAAAGGTCAGGAGGAGTGCTGTCTCAGTTTCTGATGTTTGTGGCCCATAATTCCTTGAGCCCAGTGTTTGACTGTGTGGATCACAGCAAACTGTAGTAAATTCTGAAAGAGATGGAAATACCAGAGCACCTGACTTTCTTCCTGAGAAATCTGTATGCAGGTCAAGAAGCAACAGTTAGAACTGGACATGGAACAACAGACTGATTTCAAATTGGAAAATGAG
Organism: Cervus canadensis; assembly: GCF_019320065.1. NCBI lineage: Eukaryota > Metazoa > Chordata > Mammalia > Artiodactyla > Cervidae > Cervus > Cervus canadensis. The sequence continues at coordinate 416,473 of NC_057416.1, read as the reverse complement.
TACATCATTGTCTGTCTATTGTCACCTTGCTTATTTAACTTATATGCAGAGTACCTCATGAGAAACACTGGGCTGGATGAAGCACAAGCTGGAATCAAGATTGTTGGGAGAAATATTAATAACCTCAGGTATATAGATGATGCCACCCTTATGGCAGAAAGCAAAGAAGAACTAAAGAGACTCTTGATGAAAGTGAAAGAGGAGAGTGAAAATGTTGGCTTAAAACTCAACATTCATAAAACTAAGATCATTGCATCTAGTTGCAGCTCTTCATGGCAAATAGATGGGAAAACAATGGAAACAGTTACAGGTTTTATTTTGGGGGGCTTCAAAATCACTACAGATGGTGACTGCAGACATGAATTTGAAAGATGCTTGCTCCTTGGAAGAAAAGTTATGGCCAACCTAGACAGCAGAGACATTACTTTACCAACAAAGTTCTGTCTAGTCAAAGCTATGGTTTTTTCCATATGTATGGATATGAGAGTTGGACCATAAAGAAGGCTGAGCACCAAAGAATTGATGCTTTTGAACTTTGGTGTTGGAGAAGACTCTTGAGAGTCTTTTGGACAGCAAGAAGATCCTACCAGTCAATCCTCAGGGAAATCAGTCCTGAATATTCACTGGAAGGACTGACACTGAAGCTGAAACTCCAATACTTTGGCTACCTGATGCAAAGAACCAACTCATTGGAAAAGACCCTGATGCTGGGAAAGACTGAAGGCAGGAGGAGAAGGGGACAACAGAGGATGAGATTGATGGATGGCATCACTGACATGATGGACATGAATTTGAGTAAGCTCCGGCAGTTAGTGATGGAGAGGGAAGCCTGGCATGCTGCAGTCCATGGGGTCGCGAAGTGTCAGACATGACTGAGAGATTGAACTGAACTGATCTGATCCTTGGGATGGTGTCATTTCACATAGAACCTTGACTGAGTTCATGATAAGAAAGAGCTGGATCTAATTGCCCTCAGAACAGCATAGAGCCCCATAGCCTAAGTGCTCTGTGAACACTGGGTAAAATTAATTTAATATATTCCCTATTGATTTCTGAAGTTATGTTACCTACAATAAAGTTTGAGAGGTTGGTATCCAGGTCCTTCTTCCCATGAGGTAGGTGCCTGATTAGGAAGGAGAAAGACATGGCTCTCTGGGGACCAATCTTCTCTCATTTGATCATCACATACACCCTCCACCTCTAGTATCTCTCAGCAGAGTGAACACAAAGCTTAGCTGACAGAATTCTTATTCCTCTGTGGAACATCTGAGAGGCAAGTCCACTGTGTTCTTGTTTTTAATCCGGTGGAATGGACTCGCTGGCTTAGTGTCAGCATTCCTAAGATTGCATGGAGAGCAGATCCTCCATCTGGCAACACCTAAAATGTGTGAGCTCTGGCGCATAACTTGACCTTAATGCTTGGAGATTGAAAACTGTATGTGCTCAGAGCACTATTGTACTCTCTGGGATCAGAACAGATAAAAGGAACAGTAGTGAGACAGCAAAGTCCCAGGAATGGTAGGGTGAGTTTTGTTTTGTGAGCATGTGATGATTATAACTTCACTTTGAAAGTAAAGGGAATGCTACCAGAAAGCTTGTGGAGTTTCACAAAGTGCTCTCACATTGGCCTGGTCTTTGCCTGAAACAAGCATTGTGCTAGACATGGGATTCATGGATGGAAAGATGTGGTCTTGGTCTTTGGTGACCTTTGTTCTTTCAGTATTTGCTGATCTTCTGTGATGTACCAAATACTGTGCTAAGTAGGCTAGGATGATATATATGCACTCTTCCTTCATCCTACATTCACTGAGTGTAATTTTGTGCAGGTGCTTCAGTTAGCACTGGAGATAGAGTGGTAGCAAGAAATAACATCTTCTCTAGAAAGTTCAGTTTCATGGGCCAGATGGTCACATAGAACAAATACAGTTCAATGTGTAAAGTGCTGTATTTCCAAAATGTCCTAGGAGAAGAGGGTCACTGACTGTAATAGCCTGTGGATTGCAGAGATGGATTTCCTATTTCTGAGAACACTTTTAGGTTGCAGAATCTGAATGGTAGCATTTCAGGTATACAGATGACTATTATATAATTCAGCTGCTAAAGGAAGAATTCTTTTGTATTATTTTGGATCACACACCCAAATTACTGCCTCCTGGTGGCTATGTCATGGCTAAAACACACAATGTTACAGAATTTATTTTCTTGGGACTTTCTTCCAATCCAGAGGTGCAGAAGGTTTGCTTTGTGATATTTCTGCTCTTGTATATAGCCATTGTCTTGGGGAATTTCCTCATTGTCCTCACTGTCATGACCAGCAGAAGCCTTGGCTCCCCCATGTACTTCTTCCTGAGCTATCTGTCCTTTGTGGAGATCTGCTACGCCTCGACTACAACGCCCAAACTCATCTCAGATCTGCTGGCTGAAAGGAAAGCCATATCTCTATGGGGCTGCATGACACAGCTTTCCTTTCTCCACTTCTTTGCTGGAACTGAGATTTTCCTGCTCACTGTGATGGCCTATGACCGCTATGTGGCCATCTGCAAGCCCCTCAACTACACCACCATCATGAACCAGCAGGTGTGTGCCTTCCTGGTGGGAGCAGCATGGATATGGGGATTAGTGCATTCCTTGGCCCAAATCCTTCTCATCTTCCATTTGCCCTTCTGTGGCCCCAATGTAATTGACCACTATTTCTGTGATGTGCTTCCCCTCATGAAACTTGCCTGCTCTGACACCTTCCTCACTGGTCTTCTGATTGTTGCCAATGGGGGGACCCTGTCTGTGATCAGCTTCATCGTCCTCTTAGCCTCCTATGTGGTCATCTTGCTCCATGTGAGGACTCGAAGCTCTGAGGGTCGGCGCAAGGCCCTGTCCACCTGTGGGTCCCACATCACTGTGGTCACCTTGTTCTTTGTGCCCTGCATCTTCATCTATCTGAGACCTTCTACCACCCTGTCTGTGGACAAGATGGTCGCTGTGTTCTACACGGTGATCACCCCACTCCTCAACCCTGTCATCTACTCCCTGAGAAATGCTGAAGTGAAGAAGGCCATGAAGAGGCTGTGGGTCAGGACAATGAAACTAGAACAGAAATAGAGATCGAGTCTTGGAATTAATACCCATCACCACACATAGTTACATATATCAATCTTGTGGAAATCCACTTTTTTTTTATTTTTATTGTGCCACATGGCTTGTGAGATCTTGGTTCCTGGACCAGGGACTGAACTCACATCCTCGGAAGGAAAACTAGGAGCCCTAACTATAGGACAGCTAGGAAATTCCTCTTATTTTGTTAAAATACATCCAGCAACTCTGTGCCTTTTGATTGGAGAGTTCAATTCATTTACCCTTATAGTAATCATTGAAATGTAAAGACCTAATATTCCTATTTGACTGTTTTCTGTTGGTTTTGTATTGATGGTTGATCCTTTTTGCTGCCTACATTTGTGAATTGGTGACCTTGCATGGTGTTATGCTGTGATTTCCTTGCCTTTATCCTTTGTGAATCTACTGTTGGTTGGGCTTGTGGTTTAGGTAACCATGAGGCTTACCTAAAACATAGTGACACAATCTACTTTATACTGATACTGATAGCAACTTAATTCAATTACATACATTTTACCCTTTTATATCCCCTACATGCCTTTAATGTTACAATATACCTCTTCTTAAGTTGTATATTCTTTCATAAATTATAGTTGTTAGGGCTATTTTGACACTCATCTTTTTTAACTTTTATACTGTAGTTAAGTAGTTAGCACACCATCTATTATAGTATTACATTTTCAGAATTTGACTATACATTTTCTTTATTCAGTGTGTGGTATAGGAAACAGTGGCAGATTTTATATTCTTGGGCTCTAAAATCACTGCAGACAGTGAGTGCTGCCATGAAATTACAAGATGCTTGCTCCTTGGAAGAAAACCTATGACAAACCTAGAAAGCATATTAAAAAGTGGAGACATCACTTTGCCCACAGATGTCCATATAGTCAAAGCTATGGTTTTTCCAGTAGTCATGTATGTATGTGAGAGTTGGACCATAAAGAAGGCCAAGCACCAAAGAAATGATGCTTTTGAATTTTGCTGGAGAAGACTCTTGAGATTTCCTTGGACTGCAAGGAGGTCAAACCAGTAAAACTTTAAGGAAATCAATCCTGAATATTCATTGGAAGGACTAATGCTGAAGCTGAAGCTCCAATACTTTGGCCACATGATGTGAAGAGCTGCCTCATTGGAAAAGACCTTGATGCTGGGAAAGATGGAGGGAAGGAGGGAAAAGTGGGTGACAGAGGATGAGATGGTTGGGTGGCATGACCAACTCAACGAGCATGAGTTTGAGTAAATTCTGGGAGTTAGTGAAGGATGATGCAGCTTGATGCAGTCCATGGTGTCACTTAGAGTCAGACAATATTAGTGACTAAACAACAGTAGTTTCCATGTATTTTCAGATTACTAATCAATATTTCTTTATTTTAGCTTAAAGAAATTTCAGCACTCCTTGTAAGGTAGGTCTGTTGTTAAGACATTAAGTTGTGTCCAACTCTTGCAACCCCAAGGACTGTGGCCCACCAGGCTCCTCTGTCCATGTGATTTCCCAGGCAAGAATACTGGAGTGGGTTGTCATTTCCTTCTCCAGGGGATCTTCCTGAACCAGGGACTGAACTTGCATCTCCTCCTGGGCAGGCGGATTCTTTACCACTGAGCCACCTGAGAAGCCTCAATGTAGGTCTAGCGGTATTGAAGTTCCTTAACGGTTTCTCTGAATGTCTTTTTTTCTGCCTTAATTCTGAATGATAGCTTTTCTTGATAGAGTGTTTGTGTCAGCAATTTCTTTCTTTCAATAATTTGCAAATATCATTTCAGTCTTTCCAGGCCTCTAAGGTTTCTGCTGAGAAATCTGCTTTTAATCTAGTGGAGGTTTCTTTGCAGACTTAAAACTTCTTCCCTCTTCTGCTTTAAAGATTCTCTCTTTGTGTTTGACTTTTACAATTTTATTATAAAGTGTCTTGAGAAGATCATTTTTAATTAATATAATGGGTAATCTTTTACCTTCGTGACTTGATTGCCCAAATCTCTCCCTGTGTTAGAGAGTCTGCTTTAATTATTTTTTTAAATAAACTGTCTGACCCCTTCTCTGTCTCTTCTCCTCTGGAATGACAATGATTTTGATATTCTTTATATGGTCTCCTATATATCACATAGGACTTCTTCATTCTTTTTCATTAATAATTTTCTATTCAGCATTGTTATTCCAATGTTTCTCTTCTCTGTCTATTGATTATTTTCTTCAATTTGATCTGTTGATGATGTTCTCTATTGTATTTTCTATCCATTGAATTCTTCAGAAATTTAGCCCCAGAATTTGTTTGCTTCTTTTGTATTATCTGTAATGTTAGTCAATTTTAAAGCCTTTACAGTTACAGTGAGAGCTAACCTGATAATAAAATCTTAAGAACATTAGAAATGCAATGCTGGCATCAACTTAGGTTCAAATTCCTGGTTGAGAACTCTCCTGAAAACAAGTTTCTGAAGTCTTCCCTAGAAATCGCAAATTCTATACAGAGATTGACCTCTTGGTCTCTCCAACTGAGCTCTCCCTTTTTCTCTTTCTTCTAGAGGATGGGGATGGAATAAAAGGATTCATTATCAGTGAGAGCTTCTGAAATAAGTGCTGCTCAAACTTTCCTGATAGCTCAGCTGGTAAAGAATCCACCTGCAATTTGCAGGAGACTCCAGTTCAATTCCTGGGTTGGAAAGATCCACTGGAGAAGGGATAGGCTACCCACTCCAGTATTCTTGGGCTTCCTTGGTGGTTCAGCTGATAAAGAATCCACCTGCAATGTGGGAGACATGGGTTCGATCCCTGGGTTGGGAAGATCCCCTGGAGGAGGGAACTGGCTACCTACTCCAATATTCTGGCCTGGAGAATTCCATGAACTGTACAGTCCACGGGGAGACAAAGAGTCAGGCACGACTGAGTGACTTTCACTTTCAAGCATCTCATAGCTGATCCCACCGGCTCTCCCTTTTGTCACTATAGAGATAATTAAGTGTAGTTTAATCCCAGAATAGGGAGTTGGTGAGGGACTAGCTCTCAGTATTCAGAGAACTGCCTGTTGCTTGTGATGACACATTTTGCAGTGAAATGAGGTTGGGATGGACGTTTGGTCTCCCTGCCATCCTGGTTAGTGAATAACAGTAGCAGTGCTCTTGGGCTCCTCTGTTAGGAACCACTGTCCCCAGAATAGTTTATGCTCTTGTGGAATCTCTGAAAGTTGAAACGAAATCTGGGCAATTTTTGTTAATTTTTAGCTGACTCAGTTTTCTGCTTGAAGTCATTTTTATCTGCACAATTTAAGGAAGCATGTAATGTTATTTTCTTATTTGCTGTTGTTAGTTGCAATGTTGTGTCTGACTCTTTGCGGCCCCCCGGACTGTAGCCCACCAAGCTCTTCTGTCTGTGGGATTTCCCAGGCAAGAACACTGGAGTGAGTTGCCAAGTCTTCCTTCTCCAGGGTGTCTTCCCAACCCAGGGATCGAACCTGTGTCTCCTGCTTGGCAGGCAGATTCTTTACTACTTAACCACCTGGGAAATTTTTTTTTTTTCTATTAGAGGTGAAAAAAATAGATAGGTGAAACAATCTGCTAACATTTACTGGTATAATTAATGTTGGATTTGATAAGAGAATCCAACAAGAATCCAACAAGAGAAGCCTATTTGGTCCAAAGCAGTTATTCTGACTATTTTTGAATCTCTTAGAATTTCATTATGTACATTGCATGGATTCTTTACTCTAGCTCAGATTTATGATTTTGTGCTGTTCCATGACAGCTCCATGACTTGTTCTTAAATCACTGGAAATTTCCTATAACCACTATTTTGTCTTCAGAATCTTCTTTTCCTTTGTCTGTGTCTAAAACCAGACTTTAATATATACATATTTTCTTCCTTAGCTCTATGGACTTTATCAATTATGTTTATTTTATGCCATCCAATTCTGTTTCTAATTATTTTTGTAAACTCTTGTATACTCCAGGGAATGATGAAATGTAATTTTCAAAATGCATTTTTGTGCACAAATGTTAAATTTTTGGGATTGTGATAAGTAAAAATTTCTTTTTATTGCTGTGTTTATTTTATTTATAAACCTCTCAAACCTAGAAAGATCAGAAAAAGTGTATAAATGTGCTTTTTGAAAACTTATTTCCTACTTACTGTTCTGTCCTTTTTTCATGTGTATTTTCCCTCTTTTAAAATAAAATTTCATTCTAGCTATGGTTCTGGGTATAACGACTGTTCAAGAATATTGCTGTTGATCTGTTTCATACCCACAGTCAGGGCAACATTATGACTTTTGTGGACCCATGGTACTTTCATTCTCTTGGGCCCTCTCCTCCATCAAAATGTTAAAAATTATCTTTTCTGACTGCATTGCTATACAGATGACTGTAGTGTAAGCTGCATTTAGATTATACTAATTTATTTCTTTCTGTTGTAAATGCAGTTAAAACATTTCATGGCCTCCTAAGACTATTGTGGGCTCTCAGCACTGTGTCTACTATGCATTCTGAATATCAACCCTGGCTTATAATGTATGAGCCCCTAAAAATTGATCCAGACAGGAGAATCATTCCAGTTCAATCAATTAAGAAGGGGAGAAAATTTCTATAATCACTAGATTTTTTTTTCTTTTTTTGCCTGAATACTCCACATAAGGTTTATTCATCATCAGTTTTCATTACTTGTCCCCAGAGTTTCTTCATGACATTTTTCACTTCTGCATTTCTCAGGGTGTAGATTAAAGGATTCAACATAGGAGTTACTATGGTGCAAAACACAGTCACAGCTTTGTCAATGGGGAAGGAGGTCGTGGGTCTTAGGTAGAGGAACAAACAAGGTACAAAGAATGAGATGACAACTGTGACATGAGAGGCACAGGTGGAAAGGGGTTTGTGATGCCCTTCAGAGCTTTGAGTCCTCAGGGAGCTCAGGATGACAATGTAGGAAGCAACCAGCATTGAAAAAAAATTAGCAAACACAGTGACCCACTGTTGGCAGAAATCAGGGGCCCCAGAGTAGGCAAGACTGTGTAGGCAAGCTCCAGGAGAGGTATTAAATCACACATAAAATGGTCAGTGACTTTGGGGCCACAGAGTGGTAACTGAACCATGAAAAAAATCTGGATCCCTCCATGGAGAAACCCTAAAGCCCCAGCCATTCCAACCAGGAAAGCACACACAGGTCAGTTATGACTGTCATGTAGTGCAGGGACTTACAGATGGCTACAAAGCAGTCATAGGCCATGACAATCAACAAGACAATCTCGGCTCCAGCAAAGAAATGTTCAGCAAAGACCTGAGTCATGCAGCCACTGAAGGAAATGGTGTTCTTTCCAGAGATCAAGTCAAAGATCAACTTGGGTGCTGTGGAGGAAATGTAGAAACCATCTATCATGGACAAATAAGACAGAAAAATGTACATGGGAGAACTGAGGGCTGGTGTAGTGAAGATGGTGACTGAGATGAGCTGGTTACCTGCCAGTGTAATCAAGTAGATGACCAAAAGCACAGCAAATAAAAGCAGACTCCTGTAGTAGTAGGCACTCCTATAGTAGACACCCCTGTAGTAGGCATTCCTGGATTCTGGGTCAGGCCCAGCAGGATGAATTCTGTTATGTTGCTCATCCTTTCCATCAGTTCATCTTGAATTGTTATTAGCACATGGTTGATCTGGAAAGATCACACTATTTCTGAGTGATGACATTTTAAATTTGATAGAAAATATCTCATCGTCTCTTTAGCCCAGGTCCCTGCGACTGGTGGAGCTACTCCTTTCACTTACCTCTGATATTTTACAGATGGTTGTAAAGAAGAATGGGAGGAGCTTAAATCTTTCCTGATTCATATTAATTTAAATATATCATGACAATACCTTACATATACCACAATAAAAGGGAGATATTTTTTATGAATATTGTCCTGCAGGTTAACTTCTAAACGTTCCTTTTAGCTCTGAAGTTCTCACAGATAGCTTTCTTTTAGTTTGGGGGACAAATTTCATTAACAGTTCTTTATAAAGTTATATTAATGCTTGTCTATCAGAATGAATATTCATAGGTATATGGACACAATATTTTAAAAATCAACTTTGTATCAGACATGAAAAATACCAATCAAACCTTACTCTATAACAACTGTGTTCTGTGACCTGTTATTCCTTTCTTTCACATTAATGCACATGCACACGCAGACAGAGCTGCAGATGGAGTTTTTGTACCTCAAAATGCCAAGAAACTCTCTTTATAATAGCTCTTTGAGCAGCATTCACTCAACAGCCCCAGATGTTATATCTGGCTCAACAAGAGAGTTATACTCACTCTTTCTACATCTTTGAATGTGAACTTGTAAGTGGTGCAAAATTCCCTGAAAAGTTCTCAATATTTCTGAAATGAGCTTTCTGTGTAGTTGTTCTTTCATCACATATAAAATAATGCTTGGATTAGCTATATTACCTTATTCACATTTTGCTATAAAATTATGTAAGTCATGAAGTTTTCCTGAGTTTCCCATGGACCAGACAGAAATGTTAGGACCACCTGAGATAATACAATTTCTCCCTTTGGAATAAGTTCTATCAATTAAGATAAATTTGAAATTTTCTTTACTAACTGGTAAAAATATTGAATATATATAAGAATACATCCTTTTCTTGGGGAGTGAGCCTGTATATAGGTTTTCAAGATTTATTACACATTGCTGTAACCAAGATCATTAGCTATTTTCTTCATTATCTTTCTTTTTCTCTTCTTTCCCTAATCCTTGCCAAAAACATAATCACATTTTTTTTCCCACAACAATTTCTGGGCACAGAAGTCAGCATCATGATCTCTGAGCTTCAGTAAAGATGAGGAAAGATAGCTTATAGTTTTCAGGAAAGCTTATGCCTGAGCTATTTTTCTCTCTTCATGACTCCAACAATGGTGACTATGGCCAATCATTCTTCAAAGATTTAATTCAGAAATCCTGACTTCAGTGTGGTGACATGGAAGTCATGAAAAACAGAAATAATTTTTAATAATTACAGAGATCTTCAGAATCAGTCTACTTAGTGAGACATAAATGTTAAACCCAATCTTGTAAAAATGACTTTATTGGTTCTCAACAGAATCTTGCCTGGGAACATTCCAGACAGTATTTTCTATTGACATTTTCACATCATTGTGTCCAAAGTCATTTTTAGAGAGAAAGATTAAGTTTCAATTTACAGAATCTAACTACAAATATTATTTCAGTGAAATGAAATTGGCTATTTTAACCTTCTTAAATTTTGGGAAAAGAATTAGCTATCACTAACTTGGATCAGTTGGTTGTGGATTCTTCAGTTTTTAGGTTAAACCCAGACATCAGTTTCTTCCCACCAGGCATTTGCCTTGCAGCTGCAAATAGACTGTAAGCTAACAAGGAGGACAGTGGAATTCTTATGTCTCTAGACAACTCTCCCATTTTCTGGATTTACTCAAAAAACAAGCTGTTTAAGTTGGGAAACTTTGATATCTTTCCGATTTAATTTTAACTCACTTTCTGGGCTTATTGTGAGATTATAGATGCATCTTCAAAACATATATTATTCAAATATATGCATCAAATTATTCAAATTTGATTCTTACAATTAAGAAAAACTTGTATATGAAATTGTGGAATGTATATGAAAGTGAAAGTGTTAGTCGCTTAGTCGTGTTTGACTCTTTGCGACCCATGCATGTAGCCCAGCAGGCTCCTCCATCCATGGGATTCTCCAGACAAGAATCCTGGAGTGGGTTGCCATTTCCTCCTCCAGGGGATCTTCCCGACCCAAGGATCAAACTCCTTCTATTCCTGATTTAAGCCCTTCTTCTAACTCATACTGACCTTGACAGCAGTGTCTCCCAAACAGACCTTCACCTTGTTCATGCATGGCTCTGTGGCTGTTATTTACTTCAAGGTCCTTGTTTGTTGTTCTTTCTTCATTGACTCTAGAGAAATGTTTAAATAGACTTTCAAAAAACTCAGGGTTTGATAATACATTGACCTCTCAAGTCCTCAGAGGATTATTGGCCCTGTAGGAATCTTTTCTGAATCATCAGCCAAGGACATTTTTTTTTTTTTTTGGTCCTGTTTGACTCCCACAAACAATATTAGAGACCAGCCTTAGGAATGCAGTTGAGCTTTGGTTAAGCATATGCTTCTGGCTATGGGCTTCTCTGGTAGCTCAGGCGGTAAAGAACCTGCCTGCAATGCAGGAGACCTGGTTTGATCTCTGGGTTTGGAAGATCCCCTGGAGAAGGGAATGTCTACCCACTCCAGTATTCTTGCCTGGAAAATCCCATGGACAGAGGTGACTCGTGGGCAACAGTCTATGAGGTCACAGAGTCAGACATAACTGACTCACACACACACACACACATATACACACACTTCTGACTATAGTTTAGGATGATACTTAGGTAAGGTAAGTGAAAATCTTGATATTAGGATTTTGTTGCTCATTTTGATGTTGGTGACCTTGCCAAAGGATATATGGGGTGGTTTTAGACATAGGGCAGAATTCAGAGGCTGGATTTCTCTCTGAAAACATGAGTGTTTGGTACAATATGGTTACCCTGAGAGTAGATATGCCAGTCTTTAAAATTATGGGCCAGATTACCCTCGGACATCGTGACATGTTTATTAGTGACTGACCGAGGAGACTTAAATAGCAGGTTCCCAACTCCCAGACATCGAGTAATTTAAGAGTCATAAACATATAAACTATCTCTGGGATGAGTACCTAGGTGACAGGGCCTCATGATGTATTATAGAGCTTGTAGCTCTGCCACACACAGAGAGAACCATAGGAATGTATACAATTTTACTGTACCCTATGCTTTCTCAGGGTAGCCTTTGAAAAAAGTCACACTCAGCCAAGCACTCGTGTGTAAAGACATCGAGAGGGAAAGAACAGAAACACTACAGAAAGGATGCTCCACTATAGTCTTCTCTCCCTCAGCTTCAAGGTGATGAAGAGCTGGCTGGAACTCTGCACAGAATCATCTTTCTTTCTCATCTACCTTTAACTTTAAACTAAACTGATACATTACTGGAATTCAGAACAGAGAAGGAAGCAGTGCTTTCAGATCTGTTCTCAGCAGTAAACGATGTTGCTTCTGTTAGTGGCCACCCTCACTCTCAGTCTGTCCCACTCCCCTGATTTTTTTAATTGTCATAAAATACATATAAAATGAAGTTTACCATTTTAAGTACACACTTGAGTGGCATTAAATACATTTACATTGGTGTGCAAACACCTCACCAACCATCTTCATAATTTTTCACCTTCTCAAAGTGAAACTCCGTATTTGTTAAATAATTATTTCTCATTCCTCCCTCCCCCCAGGTACTAGCCATCATTATATAACTTTTTTTTTTTTTTTTCATGAGGGTCTAGGTGTCAATATATCATAATCTGTTTGGGAGAATAAAGGTTTGCTTCCTACTCTATGATGGGGAATCTTGAGGACATAGAGTAGACGATTATGCTTATGTACAGAAGTGATTGAGAAAATCACACTCAGCCAAACTACTTTGTAGAATACACCTGTATGAAAATGAAAAAAAACACTGTAAGTAGGAAAGCTTTGCTTCTGCTTTCTCTTTTTCAGACTCTGATGTGGAGTTGATTGCAACCTTGCCAGGAATCATCTGGAGTGATGTAATTCACTGGGCATTTGAGTTCAGGTTGTTCGTCTACCTAAGGAATTGATCAGGAGTAGGAAAGGTTATGCTCCCTACCCACAGAACAATGCCCTACTGAGAGACTGTCTTTGAGGAAAATGTCAGAGTCCGTGGGGATTTAGAGAAACACTTATTCACATAAGTAAAACCATCAGCTTGACTGGTTGGTTGGGATTTTGTCCTGGGAAGACTATGCCAGCAGACACAGGATGACTGACCCATAGTGGGAACTTCCTAGCAATGACACAGAATAATTATAATTCTGATTGATCATTGATTTCAAGAGGACAAGAAGGGAACTGCTTTTGTAATTATTCTTTTTTTTTTCTTCTAGGACACAATCCCTTAGATTTATCAAGACCCAGAGATACTCTGAGAGATAGTGAGGGACAGGGAGGCCAGGCATATTTCAAGTCAGTCCATGGGGTCTCAAAGAGGGGGACATGACTTGGTGACTGAACAACAAGGACACTTTGAGTGTGATATGATAGTTGATAGAATGGTGAAATCATGCAAAGAGATGGTGCATTCAATAGGAAGAGCTGGTCTCCTAATTTATAGAAAGATGTATTGGAAAGGGAAATAAGCTAATAATGAGAATTTGGTGGGAGACGGAAGAGTAGGGGTGAGGTTAAGAATAACTGAGGAGGGATTTAAGTGATTGCCAAAGGTACTGTTTCCTTGTTTTGACCCCAGATTGCGTGTGAATGGTGGTTCAGTTACAGCATAAAGATTAATGACCAAAGGTTAAAATTTTGATAGTTAACAAACTAAGATTTCTAAGAAGAGAGAAGGCAATTGCATGCAGAACACAGATAGCTACATTAAAACTAAATAGGAACCCTTGCATATATATTAATAACTTGCAATAGAGGGTAAAAGGGGATATAGATGTAATTATTGATGAGGAGGCTTGAGATTGAGAGAAAGATTCTGTTTTTGTCCCGGTTTTTGCTGAGAAGTAGGGAACATAGCATCCTCCTGAAATACATGGAAAGTTTATAGGAAATCAGTGAAAATTTAGAACATATACTAAAAAGAATATGTAGGAAGAAGGAACTGTTTGGAACAGCCAGAACATTTGCTCAAGAATTTTTGAAGATGTAGTTCACATTAGAGTTGAAATTTTTGTTGTCACTCCTAGTTAATAATGGGCCTCCCAGGGGGCTCAGTGGAAAAGAATCTGCCTGCCAATGCAGGAGCTGCAGGAGACTCAGGTTAGATGTCTGGGTTGGGAAGATCCCCTGGAGGAAGAAATGGCCATCCGCTTAAGTATCCTTGCCTGGAAAATCCCACTGACAGAGGAGCCTGGAGGGCTACAGTCAGCCCATGGGGTCACAAATAGTCAGGTATGACTGACCGGCTGAGCAGCAATAGCTAGTTAATAATTTTCTTCAAGATTGCCTTGTATCTCAGGTAGAGGAAAAGACATGAATGTGTATGAACTTATGGTTTAAATACTTCAGTTACTGTAGTGCATTACACTGAAGCAAAAATGTTCTATTTGGATTTGGTTTTGTAAAGATTGCCATTTATTCATTCCGCGTTTTGAGAACAAAGATAACTGCAAAAGTGATGGAAACCTTTTCTCTCTTTGATATTTATAAGTCTTTTAAAAGATGAAATGAGTCAATGTAACTAGTCAGGATAGGATCATTTTGCTGTAGCAACAAATGAGTCCTGAATTCTCAGTGGCTTAACACTTCAATTTTCATGTTCTGTTCAGGCCTATTTCACTGAGAGATAGTTGCTCCTCTAGAATAGCCCTCTTCCAGATAGCTACTGGTTGACACAGCTTGCTTCACTGGGTGGCCCTGCCATCTCAGTGTGTGTCTTCCAGGTTTTCTGCAGCAGGAAAAAAGAAACTGAAATAGTCCTGGCGAGGAACATACTGATTTCTCAATGTTTCAGCCTAACTGTGACACACATCACTTCCTGTATAAAAACAAAGGGGCTGGAAAATATGGTAGTAACATATGGATTCTTAGTGATTGGTAACATTTGAAAAAAAAAAAACTCCCATTTCAGGGGTTTCCCAGGTGGTGCCATAGTAAAGAGTCCACCTGCAGGAGACACAAGAGACATGGGTTCAATCACTAGGTCAGGAATATCCCCTGGAGAAGGGAATGGCAACCCACTTCAGTATTCTAGATTGGAAAATCCCATGGACAGAGGAGTCTGGTGGACTACAGTCCATGGAGTCAAAGAGTGAGACATGACTGAGTGTCTCCCATTTAGAAAAAATTACTTACTAAATCATTGAAGATTAATGTATATGCAATGAACACTTAGGTATGCCTATGGAGTCATTTGGGTTAAATTCAAGTCCTTCTGAAGGTAGAAGTAACTTTTATGGATTTGCAAGACTCAAGTCCTGGCCCCAATTTGGATCCCTTTCTTTTATTGGGATTATTTCCTTTAAACTTGCACTGTGTCTATATCTCAAATGATTGTCCATGTCATCATTGGTTTACAATTGGTATAAATTTTCCATTCAAATTTGAATGTGCACGGTTTCTGACTTGATAACTTACCTATCACCAACTTAATTTTTGTTTGTACCAGATATTTTTTCTATCCATTAGCTAAAGCACAAATCAGTCCCCCCAAAACTATTTGGATATCTTTTACAAAAACAGTGCTCCACAAAACTCTGCCTGGGAAATTGTGTGCAAGATAGCTCTACAGTTGTGCCTGGAAGAATTTTAAATCCCTTCTTGACTTTAGACATAGAAAATAATTCATTTTGATAACAGCCCAGATTACACTATAAAGGGTGCCACTGAAATTGTGCAACACTTGGTACTAATTTTGGAATGAGTCTTGCCTTTATGTCACTCTCATTTCTCAAAACTCATTCATTTCTCATTGGTCATTATCTCACACAATAATAATTCTACCTTGCCTACAGTACTAAAACTATTCATTTAAAAAAAATATGTAGTTGTTAGGACTTATTGTTTATTTAAATATTGTGGTTGTTAGGGCTTATTTTAATTATTTGGCCTATTGGTTATATACTCTATATCTGAAGCTTTACAGAGAATCGTTCTACTGAAAACAGTAACTCAAAGTTTTTCTAGCCTCTGTGATTCTTTAAGTTGATTAACAATGTCCCTTTGAGGGCTTTCTTGGTGGTCCAGCGGTTAAGAATCCACCTGCCATTGTAGGGGATATGGCTTCAATCTCTGATCCGGGAAGATCCCACATGCTGAGAAGCAACTAAACCTGTGTGCCACAACTACAAAAGCCCATGCACCACGACTACTGAAGCCCTGACACTTAGAGCCCGTGCTCTGAAATTAGAGAAGCAGCTGTGATGAGAAGCCCAAGCACCTCAACTAGAGAGACGCCCTTGCTCACTGCTACCAGAGAAAGCCTGTGTGCTGCAATGAAGACTCAGTGTAGCCAAAAAAAAAAAAAAAAAAACACCTTAAAAAATAAAATTAAAAGTAATTATTTTTTAAAAAACAACATCCCCTTGATTAGTAATTTATGGAAGTAATTTATGGAAGCAAAGAAGTTTCTATTTGAAGAGCTTTAGTCATCATTTAATCAAACCTTGATATTTTATGAAAGATGAACCATTAAAGATTCCAGAAAGCAAGGGGGTAAATAATATACTTAAAGTCACATATTTTAACTTCAAAATCATTATCCTTTCTATTTGTCACTCTTGTCCTTAAGATATGGATAGATTTTGTTTAATCTTCTCTATTCACAAAAATTGTTACCCAAGGTTACTCTTTGGCTTCAGAGCTTCTTCATGGCATTTTTCACCTCTGAGTTTCTGAGGGTGTAGATTAAAGGGTTTAACATGGGTGTTACCGTGGTATAAAACACAGCCACTGCTTTGTTGATAGGGAAGGTGATCGTGTGCCGAAGGTATACGAATATACAGGGTACAAAGAACAGGACCACTCCAGTAACATGGGAGGCAAAGGGGAGAGAGCTTTCTGCTGTTCTGCAGTGCTGTGTGTTCTTAGAGAGCAAAGGATAAGCACATAGGAGATGATAAGAATAGAAAAGATGAGCATACACATCAGCCCACTGTTGGCAGCAACAAAAAGACCAAAGATGTGAGTGTCAGTGCAGGAGAGTTTCAGCAGAGGGAAAAGGTCACAGATGAAATGGTCAATGATGTTGGGGCCACAGAAAGGCAACCAGACTATAAAAAGAATCTGAATCAGAGCGTGAAGAAATCCTCCGGCCCAGGCCATGGCCACCAGGAGGCCACACACTTGCTTACTCATTGTGATGGCATACTACAGGGGCTTGCAGATAGCCTCGAAGCGGTCACAGGTCATCACCGTGAGCAAGAGGATCTCAACTCCTCCAAAGAAATGCTCTGCAAAGAGCTGAGTCATACACCCACTGAAGGAGATGGCTTTCTTTAGAGCAAGTAAATCAAATATCATTTTGGGGGCCATGGTAGAAGAGCAGTAGCAGTCTATGAAGGACAGAAAGACAGGAAAAAATACATGGGGAAACCTAAGACTCTGCTAGTGGTGACTGTCACAATGATGAGTAGGTTGCCTACCACAGTGAGAAAGTAGATGAGGGTAAACAGAGCGAACAGGAGTTTCTGTACATCTGGATTCTGTGTCAGGCCAAGCAAGAGGAATTCTCTCACATTGTTCATTTGCTCCATGAATCCAGTGTGGCGTTCAGGTAACTGTTTTCTCTGAGAATAGCACAGGGATCACAATTGTGAGGATCAATTTCAACCAATCTCACTGTTTTCTCAGAATTATTTTTTGTAAAGCTGATAAAAACATCAAGTAGATAAAACCAAGACTTAAAGTTGGGCCATATTATTATTAGCCACAAAATGAACACCTAACTGTCTCTCTCTCTCGCACACACCCCAACTCACCCACATAGGAATATACATATTCATATACACAAACACAGTTTTATCACTGTTGACATTCCAGTCATGTTTCTATAATTGTACACTGATGGATATTCCCACCAAAATGCCTGTATATTTTCTCCTGTAGGAAAAGAGGAATAAAAAGAGGACCCATACAAAGGAGTAGAGACTTGAGTTCATGATAATTTATTCCCTTGTCTCTCTTCTCTAGTCACTTGGGCTGATGAGGTTAGGCTGCAGAATTTATTATTCCTACTTTTAACTCATTTCAGGGTGAATATAAAACATCAGGTAAATTCAACTCAAAATAAGGGATAATATAGTTACACCTCGAAAAAAAAAACAAAAACAAAAACAAAAAAAACCTGAACTGAATGAATGTTTAAGGCTCCAGTAAGGTATAATTTCTTTACCTAAGGTATGCTTCCTAACTTAAGGTATAATGAGGGCTTCCGTGGTGGCTCAGATGGTAAAGAATCTGCCTGCAATTCAGGAGACCCTGGCTCAATCCCTGGCTAGGGAAGATCCCTGGAGAAAGAAATGGTAACACATTCCAGTATTCTTGCCTGGAGAATCCCAAGGATAGAGGAACCTGTCAGGCTACAGTCCATGGGGTCACAAAGAGTTGGACACAACTGAGCAACTGCACTTTCACTTTCAAGGTATAACTGGCAATTAGATTTGTGAATTTATATTACACTCAAGTAAAACTCTCTAAGAATACCATCACACAAGAAGGAAAAAAAATATTCTGAAGGGGATAAAATATCATGATGCAATGCAATATCCCACAGATTTATTTGAAACATTATGATTCACTGCTTGGAGAATTTCTATTATGTTTAGGTTTCAGAGGAATTTTGCAAATCAAGCTAGGTTTAGGGAAGATTGTGAAAAATTCTCTAGACCTCTTTAGAAAATGGATACTTTTAAAGTAAGGAAACTAAAGCATTATAATTTGTTTATCAGAGTGTGTTATATACAGTCAGGTATTTTTAAATTCTGTTTTCATTGATTAGCAGCTATCTGATGTTATATACAGACTTTAGTCTTACTGCACCTAAACTTTTTCATATACAAATTAGGAAAAATAACAGATGGTATGCAGGAATTGAAGAATATTATTATTACATAGGTCAAAATGTTACACTAAAAGTAAAATGTATAACTTTACACATACTCCCAATTTTTGATAAAAGTTAAAAAACACACATATCATTATTCTTACCCTTGAAATAGTTGATTATTATAGGTAGTATTTAGAAAGAACACAAAGAGAGAAAAAGTGAATTAAGTACTCAACCCATGAGGTTAAAAAAGCAACTAATTATATTCATAAAAAGTTGTATGCATAAATAAATATATTAAATACTAGAAAACTAGTAGGCTAAATAAATGAATTCAAAGGTTTTTTTTAGCATTTTAAAAATATGAATGAAAAGAATGAGCACAGACAAGCTCAATAAGAGGCAAGTATGGTCAAACTGTAAAAGGTCATTATTTTTAAAGAAAATTTGAAGAAATATTATGTGTAGTTCATAAAAGATATTTTAACAACTAAATAGGCACTTTTCAAATAAAGTCTCTCTTCTTATGCCATCACCAAAAAATAAATAAATAAAAAGAAAAAGAGATAGAGAAGAAAGTGTAGCCTGCATTAACGACTTTCAATAAAACAGATTTCTTCAACAGAAAATCAAACGGGCAAATGTATATATAATCTCTAGGTGGGAAAGAACATTTTAAGCAAAAATCAACAGTATAAAAACCAGGACAACGCTAATAGATTTAACTACATAAAGGTATAGAAGACATTGGAAAACTATTTGCAGCAAATATGACAGATAACTATGATCATGGAAGTAGTTTTTACCAAAAACATATTCTATCTACACAATTATAAAATTAGCAAAATTTTTTAATAAAGAGAAAATTCTTAGAAAAAGCATTAGATGCCTAAAAAAATCCCTATTTCATAAGTCACCAAGGAAATACAATTTAAAACCAGTGAAATATTTTAAACTGGAAAATGAGCAAAGATTTATGACAGTTCTATTAGTCAGTATTGTATTGATATAAAATATTCTGGAAAGAATTTTGACTTTGTATAACAAAGGCTTTATAACTGATCATGCCCCTTGATCTGGTACTCCTTATGCTTGGTAATCTATTCTTTATAAAGGTTATGGGCAAAAATTGTGCATACAGGCTATATTTAATATTTTGTATGATAAAGTGAAAACAATTCAAATATGTACATAAAGGGGAAGAATTAAGCAAATTATGGTTATGAAATATCAGGTGAACATTGAGGTTATTTACAAGAAAAATTAATGGTGTGAAAAAATTCTTCCAACATTATATTGAGTGGAAAACACAAGTAATTAAAAGGCTTCTTTATTTTGATCTAAATGGTAAAAATGACATATAAACATAGAAAATCACCTGGAAGAAATGCTCTAAAGACTAGTAATGCCTATTTGGATTATGGATTTAAGATAAATTTTGTAATCTTTTTAAAATTTTCTGAACTGAATTTTCTAGAGAGAGAATATATTACCTTTATTTTCTATTTTATTATTTTTATTTTTCATTTATTTTTATTAGTTGGAGGCTAATTACTTTACAATGTTGTAGTGGCTTTGCCATACATTGACATGAATCAGTCATGGATTTACATGTGTTCCCCATCCCGAACCCCCCTCCTGCTTCCCTCCCCATCCCGACCCTCTGGGTCTTCCCAGTGCACCAGCCCTGAGCACTTGTCTCATGCATCCAACCTGGGCTGGTGATCTGTTTCACTATAGATAATATACATGTTTCAATGCTGTTCTCTCAAAATATCCCACCCTTGCTTTCTCCCACAGAGTCCAAAAGTCTGTTCTGTACATCTGTGTCTCTTTTTCTGTTTTGCATATAGGGTTATCGTTACCATCTTTCTAAATTCCATATATATGCGTTAGTATACTGTATTGGTCTTTATCTTTCTGGCTTACTTCACTCTGTATAAGGGGCTCCAGTTTCATCCATCTCATTAGAACTGATTCAAATGAATTCTTTTTAATGGCTGAGTAGTATTCCATGGTGTATATGTACCACAGCTTCCTTATCCATTCGTCTGCTGATGGGCATCTAGGTTGCTTCCGTGTCCTGGCTATTATAAACAGTGCTGCGATGAGCATTGGGGTGCATGTGTCTCTTTCAGATCTGGTTTCCTCGGTGTGTATGCCCAGGAGTGGTATTGCTGGGTCATATGGCAGTTCTATTTCCAGTTTTTTAAAGAATCTCCACACTGCTCTCTATAGTGGCTGTGCTAGTTTGCATTCCCACCAATAGTGTAAGAGGGTTCCCTTTTCTCCACACCCTCTCCAGCATTTATTGCTTGTAGACTTTTAGATAGAAGCCATTCTGACTGGGGTGTAATGGTACCTCATTGTGGTTTTGATTTGCATTTCTCTGATAATGAGTGATGTTGAGCATCTTTTCATGTGTTTGTGAGCCATCTGTATGTCTTCCTTGGAGAAATGTCTGTTTAGTTCTTTGGCCCATTTTTTGATTGGGTCATTTGTTTTTCTGCAATTGAGCTGCAGGAGTTGCTTGTATATTGTTGAGATTAATCCTGTGCCTGTTGCTTCGTTTGCTATTATTTCCTCCCATTCTGAAGGCTGTCTTTTTACCATTATTATAGTTTCATTTGTTGTGCAAAAGCTTTTAAGTTTAAATAGGTCCCATTTGTTTATTTTTGCTTTTATTTCCAATATTCTGAGAGGTGGATCGTAGAGGATCCTGCTGTGATTTATGTTGGAGAGTGTTTTGCCTATGTTCTCCTCTAGGAGTTTTATAGTTTCTGGCCTTACATTTAGATCTTTAATCCATTTTGAGTTTATTTTTGTGTATGGTGTTAGAAAGTGTTCTAGTTTCATTCTTTTACAAGTGGTTGACCAGTTTTCCCAGCACCACTTGTTAAAGAGGTTGTCTTTTTTCCATTGTACATTCTTGCCTCCTTTGTCGAAGATAAGGTGTCCATAGGTTCGTGGATTTATCTCTGGGCTTTCTATTCTGTTCCATTGGTCTATATTTCTGTCTTTGTGCCAGTACCATACTGTCTTGATGACTGTGGCTTTGTAGTAGAGCCTGAAGTCAGGCAGGTTGATTCCTCCAGTTCCATTCTTCTTTCTCAAGATTACTTTGGCTATTCGAGGTTTTTTGTATTTCCATACAAATTGTGAAATTATTTGTTCTAGTTCTGTGAAAAATACCATTGGTAGCTTGATAGGGATTGCATTGAATCTATAGATTGCTTTCGGTAGTAATGTCATTTTCACAATACTGATTCTTCCAATCCACGAACATGGCATATTTCTCCATCTATTTGTGTCCTCTTTGATTTCTTTCATCAGCATTTTATAGTTTTCTATATATAGGTCTTTCATTTCTTTAGGTAGATATACTCCTAAGTATTTTATTCTTTTTGGTGCAATGGTGAATGGTATTGTTTCCTTAATTTCTCTTTCTGTTTTCTCCTTGTTAGTGTATAAGAATGCAACGAATTTCTCTGTGTTAATTTTATATCCTGCAACATTACTGTATTCATTGATTAGCTCTAGTAATTTTCTGGTGGAGTCTTTAAGGTTTTCTATGTAGAGGATCATGTCATCTGCAAACAGTGAGAGTTTTAATTCTTCTTTTCCAATCTGGATTTATTTTTTTTCTGCTCTGATTGCTGTGGCCAACACTTCCAAAACTATGTTGAATAGTAGTGGTGAGAGTGGGCACCCTTGTCTTGTTCCTAACTTTAAGGGAAATGCTTTCAATTTTTCACCATTGAGGGTAATGTTTGCTGTGGGTTTGTCATATATAACTTTTATTATGTTGAGATATGTTCCTTCTATTCCTGCTTTCTGGAGTGTTTTTATCATAAATAGATGTTGAATTTTGTCAAAGGCTTTTTATGCATCTATTGAGACAATCATATGATTTTTATCTTTCAATTTGTTAATGTGGTGTATTACATTGATTGATTTGCAGATATTAAAGAATCCTTGCATTCCTGGGATAAAGCCCACTTAGTCATGATGTATGATCTTTTTAATATGTTTTTGGATTCTGTTTGCTAGAATTTTGTTAAGGATTTTTGCATCTATGTTCATCAGTGATATTGGCCTGTAGTTTCTTTTCTTTTCTTTTTTTGTGGCATCTTTGTATTAGGGAGATTGTGGCCTCATAGAATGAGTTTGGAAGTTTGCCTTCTTCTGAAATTTTCTGGAAGAGTTTGAGTGAGATAGGTGTTAGCTCCTCTCAAAATTTTTGGTAGAATTCAGCTGTGAAGCCATCTGGTCCTGGGCTTTTGTTTCCTGGAAGATTTCTGATTACAGTTTCAATTTCTGTGCTTGTGATGGGTCTCTTAAGATCTTCTATTTCTTCCTGGTTCAGTTTTGGAAAGGTATACTTTTCTAAGAATTTGTCCATTTCTTCCAAGTTGTCCATTTAATTGGCATAGAGCTGCTGGTAATAGTCTCTTATGATCCTTTGTATTTAAGTGTTGTCTCTTGTGATCTCTCCATTTTCATTTCTAATTTTGTTGATTTGGTTCTTCTCCCTTTGTTTCTTGATCAGTCTGGCTAACGGTTTGTCAGTTTTATTTATCTTTTCAAAAGACCAGCTTTTAGCTTTGTTGATTTTTTCTATGGTTTCTTTTGTTTCTTTTGCATTTATTTCTACCCTAATTTTCAAGTTTTCTTTCCTTATACTTACCCTGGGGTTCTTCGTTTGTTCCTTCTCTAGTTGCTTTAGGTGTAGAGTTAGATTATTTATTTGACTTTTTTCTTGTTTCTTAAGATAAGCCTGTATTGCTATGAATCTTCCCCTTAACACTGATTTTACAGTGTCCCATAGGTTTTGGGTTGTTGTGTTTTCATTTTCATTTGTTTCTATGCATATTTTGATTTCTTTTTTGATTTCTTCTATGATTTGTTGATTATTCAGAAGCGTGTTATTTAGCCTCCATATGTTGGAATTTTTAACATTTTTTTCCCCCTGTAGTTGAGATCTAATCTTACTGCACTGGCCAGAAAAGATGACTGGAATGATTTCATTTTTTTTTGAATTTACCAAGGATAGATTTATGGCCCAGGATGTGATCTATTCTGGAGAAGGTTCCACGTCCCCTTCAGAAAAAGGTGAAATTGATTTTGGGGTGAAATGTCCTATAGATATCAATTAGGTGTAGCTGGTCCATTGTGTCAGTTAAAGTTTGTGTTTCCTTGTTAATTTTCTGTTTAGTTGATCTATCCATAGTTGTGAGTGGGGTATTAAACTCTCCCACTATTATTGTGTTACTATTAATTTCCTCTTTCATACTTGTTAACGTTTGCCTTACATATTGTAGTGCTCCTATTTGGATGCATATATATTTGTAATTGTTATATCTTCTTCTTGAATTGATCCTTTGATCATTATGTAGTGTCTTTCTTTGTCTCTTTTCACAGCCTTTATTTTAAAATCTACTTTATCTGATATGAGTATTGTGACTCCTGCTTTCTTTTGGTCTCCGTTTGCATGAAACAATTTTTTTTCCCCCAGCCCTTCACTTTCAGTCTGTATGTGTCCCTTGTTTTGAGGTGGGTCTCTTGTAGACAACATATTTAGGGGTCTTGCTTTTGTATCCATTCAGCCAGTCTTTGTCTTTTGGTTGGGGCATTCAACCCATTTACATTTAAGGTAATTATTGATAAGAATGGTTCCGTTGCCATTTGTTTTGTTGTTTTGGATTCACATTCATACAACCTTTTTCTGTTCCCTGTCTAGAGAAGATCCTTTAGCATTTGTTGAAGAGCTGGTTTGGTGGTGCTGAATTCTCTCAGCTTTTGCTTGTCTGTAAAGCTTTTGAATTCTCCTTCATATCTGAATGAGATCCTTGTTGGGTACAGTAATCTGGGTTGTAGGTTATTCTCTTTTATTACTTTAAGTATGTCCTACCATTCCCTTCTGGCTTGAAGAGGTTCTATTGAAAGATCAGCTGCTATCCTTATGGGAATCCCCTTCTGTGTTATTCTCCCTTGCTGCTTTTAATATTTGTTCTTTGTGTTTGATCTTTGTTAATTTGATTAATATGTGTCTTGTGGTGTTTCACCTTGGGTTTATCCTATTTGGGACTCTCTGGGTTTCTTGGACTTGTGTGACTATTTCCTTCCCCATTTTAGGGAAGTTTTCAGCTATTATCTTCTTGAATATTTCCTCATGACCTTTCTTTTTGTCTTCTTCTTCTGGGAATCGTATGATTCCAATGTTGGGGCATTTAAAATTTTCCCAGAGGTCCCTGAGGTTGTCCTCATTTCTTTTGATTCTTTTTTCTTTTTTCCTCTCTGCCTTATTTATTTCCACCATTTTATCTTCTACTTCACTTATCCTATCTTCTGCCTCTGTTATTTACCGTTGGTTCCCTCTAGAGTGTTTTTTATCTCATTTATTGCATCATTCATTTTTAATTGACTCTTTTTTATATCTTCTAGGTCATTGTTAAACATTTCTTGCATCTTCTCAATCCTTGTCTCCAGGCTATTTATCTGTAACTCCATTTTGTTTTCAAGAATTTGGATCATTTTTATTATCATTATTCTAAATTATGTTTCAGGTAGATTCCCTATCTCCTCCTCTCTTGTTTGGCTCGGTGGGCATTTTTTCTTGTTCCTTTACCAGCTGGGTATTTCTCTGCCTTTTCGTCTTATTTAGATTGCTGTGTTTGGGGTGGCCTTTCTGTATTCTGGTAGTCTGTGGTTCCTTTTTATTGTGGAGGTTTCTGCCAGTGGTGGCTGGACGTTTGGGTTGTCGAGGTTTGCTGGTTAGGGAAGCTTGCGTTGGTGTTTTGGTGGGTGGAACTGGATTTCTTCTCTCTGGAGTGCAATGGAGTGTCCAGTAGTGAGTTTTGAGATGGGTCTATGGGTTTGGTGTGACTTTGGGCAGCCTGTATATTGACGCTCAGGGCTATGTTCCTGCATTGCTGGAGAATTTGCGTGACATGCCTTTCTCTGGAACTTATTGGCTCTTGGGTGGTGGTTGGTTTTAGCGTAGGTACAGAGGCTTTTGGATGATCTCTTATTAATTAATGTCCCCTGTAGTCAGGAGTTCTCTGGTGTTCTCAGGTTTTGGGCTTAAGCCTCTTGCCTCTGGATTTCAGTCTTATTCTTCCAGTAGCCTCAAGACTTCTCCATCCATACAGCACTGATAATAAAACTTCTAGGTTAATGGTGAAAGGATTTTCCACAGTGAGGGACACCCAGAGAGGTTCACAGAGTTACATGAAGAAGAGGAGAGGGAAGAAGCAGATAGAGGTGAGCAGGAGGAAAAAAGGGGGGACTCAAGAGAAGAGAGACAGATCTAGGCAGTACTCTGTTCCCTAAGTGTTCTCCGCAGCCCAGAACACTCACATAGATTCACAGAATTAGATTGAGAAGAGAAGAGGGAGGGAGGAAATAGAGACGATCTGGGGAGAAAAAGGAGAGTCAAAAGGGGGAGAGAGGGATCAAATCAGTAATCACACTCCTGAGTAAAAATGGGTACTGAAGGTTGGATTCTATATCCAAAATTGATATCAAATACTGAAAAACAAAGATTAAAAATCTAGAGTAGAGGTTAGACTCTTAAAAATACAATATTAAAAAAATACAAAAAAATTTAAGAAATATATATGAAGTTTACTTTTAAAATAGAGTCTTTTTTTTTGTTTGTTTTGGCCAGGTTTTAGTGGATTATAAAAATGAAAATTAAGGGGTAATACAGGAGCAATAGAGGACTTTAAAAAAAAGAAAAAAATAATTAGAAAATAATTATAGTAAAAATATATCTAGGAATTTCTCTGGACCTGTTGCAGGCAGTGTGGCTTTGGTTCAGTTTCAGATAGCTTTTGCTCCAGCTTACACTTTTCAATATCTATAGGCCCCTTCTGGTGTAGCTGGTGTTAACGACAGGGATTTTAATCTGCTGCACCTGTCACTTCTAAAGCGGTTCCCTTTGTTTATTTGGCTTCTGTTTGCAGGTCTCTTCAGTGTCTAATTTCTGCCCTGACACAAGTGGGTGGAGGTGGTCTCTTGTTTAGGTTAGCTTGCTCAGTTGTGCTGTGGGGAGTGAGGGGCACTGAAACAAATATCACTGGCGTGTGTGTGGAGCACTCGCAGTGTTCCGGCCACACTGGGTTTGCCCCCCACTCACGGCATGTGTGCTTTCCCATCTACACTGCTCAGGCTCCAGGCTGCTCTACAGAGAGCGGGCCCTGAGTTGCGTGCGCTTCCCAGGCCTAAGCCACTCAGGTTCGGGTTTTCAGGTACTCCACAAAGGCCAGACTTGGTTATCTTTATAATAAGAAAAATAATTTAATAAAAGAGATAATATTCTGTGTGACTCCTTTTCTCAGTATGTTGGTCATTATTCACACAAATCTGTGACAGTATAAACGGATGTTTAAACCTAACTCACCTGTAATTTGAATACCCTAGTATGAGATGGTTGTCATCACTGATTCGATGGACATGAACTTGGGCAGTCTCTGTGAGATGATGAAGGGACAGAGTAGACTGGCGTGCTGCAGTCCATGGGGTCACAAAGAGTTGGACATGGCGACTGAACAGCAACAATGAAGTATCACCTTGAAAAAACGTGATAAAGAAATCTCAGATTATGCTTACCTCTCTGGATGCATTTGGGAAATAAGTAAGATGCTCATTTCATAACAAGACATTACTTGTAGAGCATAATTTGCTTGGATGCAGTGATCATTGACCTATCAATAACTGCTGCTTTAAAGGTTTATTCATTTTTTATCTTAAGTGTAAATTTCCTTTTCTTTACTTAATTATTTGAAAATGATTGCTGAAAGAGAATTCCTAAATAATGCTGAGTTCATGGACTAGGTTTTAGGTTTGTTTCATTGGCTTATACCATCATGTGAGTAAGGCACACACATCTCAGCTCAGATAACAAATTTCTTTATTCAGACACCTTCCAAAGCCTTAGGCTTTCAAAAAAAGTGATGGGGGAAAAAAAAAGCTAACCAATGGAGGGAATTTTCACTTATGCTATCTTATTATACATTTGACAGTCTTTCTGGTGCCCAAAGTATATTAAAAAGAGCCACTTGGTCTGAGATCTATCCTGACTTAAAGCCCTGGAAATAGCAAACTGTTAAAGTAGAAAAATTAGGAATTGCAAGCACCATAAAATCAGCAACAAATAAAAGTTGATTTGAAGTAGCAATTCCCTGAAGTTAGCTCTTTCAAATATTTTTCTTACTAAACTTGTTCTCAGCCTTTAGATATATTCTTTGGTTCCTGGGAGTCTGGATCCAAATGTGTTGGAGACTCAAAACCACACAGTTTCTGTAATCTGGGGATGGCTCTGCTTATATGGTCTTCCGGGGTTCATCTTTATCCACACTTTCCAGTGTGGTTACAGGGAAATATTTAAATATGTATTACTCAAGTGCAAGGAGTTAGGGAGTCTCTGATCTCTCAACTCCCAGAGGATTAGAACTAGCAGCTTCAACCAAGATGGCCACCAAACCAGTTTATCCATTCTCTCTTGTGGTCATGGCACCTGTGATCAAGGAGACGAGGGAGGGGCATATGGGCTAGGTTTGCAGGCTCTCTATGACTGTGTTTAGAAAATGATCTTGGACTCTGGACCCAAGGCACAGAAGGTTCTAGTCATGGGATAATGGATGCATGAGCTCCCTAGTGTTCATAAAACAGCTTTATTCATACCTGTCTCACAGAGTTATAGAGGGGATTGAGGAAGAGAACATGTGGAAATATCTAAGCCCCTGCAGAACTGCTATTCTACTGCTAATGCCCTGTAGATAAAGGCATGTAGAGTAGAGTGGCTCAGATGGTAAAGAATTTGCCTGCAGTGCAGGAGATCTGGGTTCAGTCCTTGGGTTGAGAAGGTGCCCTGGAGAAGGGAATGACAGCCCAATCGAGTACTCTCTCCTGGAGAATTCCATGAACAGAGGAGCCTAGGGGGCTACAGTCCTTGGGATTGCAAAGAGTAAGACACGACTGAGCAACTGCCAGGCTAGAGAAACTGCTTTTAGAATAGTGAATCATGATTAACTGTAAGAGTTTTGCTGTCTCTTCTGTTTGCTAACTACGTGATCTTGGGCAAGCTCCTCAGCCTCTTTCTTTATACCTGAGTTCTAACACTTGTAAGAAGAGGGCGATAGGAGTACCTGTAACAGGATATTGTGGGGTTTCTATGAGTTAGCACATGTAAAGTGCTTACAACGGTGCTTGGCATAATGCAAAAGCTCACTGTTGTCTGTTGTCACTTTCTGTATAGGAAACCAGAGCGCATCAGGAAATCAGAGGAAATCAGGAAGCACAGAGGAAATCAGAGGCTTGACTGATTCAAGTATCTGGAAAGAATTGTCTCAACACACATACATGGCTTCTTTATTCTTACGGTTGGTAAAATATGGGCAAATACAGAAATTAAGAGAGAAGGAAGGTTAAGTTTTAAAGTATTGAATACTGATTCATAAGTCATTATAGTTCAGATATCTATGGATGTTCAGCCTTCTCTCACTAAAAAATCTGACAGTGTAGTCGAGTCCTAGAAAGGTTGTAGGAGATACAGGAAATGTGGATGCAATGAGAACTAACAGATAATGAGCACTCTGTATTTACATCACTGTTCTACAGGTGGTATTTCATCTAATTCTCACATAATCTCCATGTGGGATATATTAATCCTACTTTATGTACATAAAAATTGATGTTTACTGTGAGCAACTTTTGAGATCAAAAGGCTAATAATAAGTCGACCTTGGATTGAAATACAAGTTGGTCTAATTTCTAAGCTTGAGCTCTAACAATTATGTTATTGGAGGGCACTGGACACTGATTCTGTGATGTGCTTTTTGCACTGGAATTGGTGGGGGAGGAGGTGCTGATTCAGACCAACTGTGCATTATTTAGAGGCTTTGCTTCTATGACCAGTGGCAGGGAGGACGTATTCCTCAGACAGACCCCCTGTGTAGCACTGACCAGAAAGGACCATTGAGAAAAGAGAATATTTCTCATCTTCCTTTCCACATTTGGTCCCCATCTGGGATATCTTCCTAAGCACTCTCCTGGGAGTTTTCATTCTGGAAATTTCCTGATGTTTTCAGAGTAGAAGGGAAGACTGAGCAGATGTTCAGACCTAGGACCAGGGATATTCTCTATGTGAATGGGGCATGGTGGAGTCCTAGAGAAATAATATACTAAAGACATGAACCTGGGTATTGATGATCAGTTCTATTTACTGTAGATTTTATGCTTGTCATTGAACTTACCAGAACCTGTTAAACAGATTAAATACATCTTAAATAAATAGGGGTTATTGGGAGGAACATAAAAAAATAGCATATAAAATAAAATTACCCATTAGTTATTTATGCATAAAAAGATTTCCTGAAATAAGTTGAGAAAATTTTGCATTTCTCCACTACTATAATACTGTTGATCATCATTTATTGAATCCTGGCTAAGCTGTGTAATCTTGGGTAAGTTATTCAACTTCTCTGTGGCTCAGTTTCCTCTATCTTATATAGAGAGATAATAACAGTACCTCATAGGTTGATTAGAATCAAATTAGGTACTTAGGTACTGTCTTGGGATATGGGATTGAAGATGATTGTTCTTCAAAATGGGAGAAAGTTGGTCATGTCTAAATACCAATGGGAAGAGCTTAAAAAGAGAGGAGATGAGGGAGGGTGAGAAATTGGGACAGAGCAAAAAAGGAAGAGGTATAGGAAGGAGGAGGGGAAGGGAAATGGGAGGGGGCAGGGAAGGAGCGATAAAGTTATAGATACAGGAGTGAGAAGGGAGTAATCAGTAGAGGCTTATTAGGTATGGGACAGTGTTAGTTGTCCACAGAGTAGCTATTTCTCATCTTCTTTCTTTCAGCCAAAGCTCCATTTGTCCTGGTGCCAGGTGGCCATGTGTTTGGGGGAATCTGGGTCCATCCCCAGGCCATAGTGTGAATCTGAATTAGTTTAAGTAACTATGACTATGTTTTTCTCCTTTCTAGTGATAAACTTAGGGATAGGCATGTGACACGATTCCAGCTAAGAAAGAAAAAGAAAAAAAAAAAAACACCTATGGGTATTACTTTTTAAAAAAATTGATTGAATTACAGTTGATTTACAATATTGTGTTAATTTCTTCTGTACAGCAAAGTGACTCAGAATATATATATACATACATATATATGTATATGTATGTATATATATATATTCTTTTCCATTATGATTTGTCACAAGCTATTGAATTTAGTTCCTGGTGCTAAATAGCACGACCTTGTTTATCCATCTTGTATATAATAATTTGCATCTGCTAATCCTAAACTCCCATTCCATTCCTTCCCTCCCCTACCCAACTTCCCCCATGGCAACTACAACTCTGTTCTCTATGTCTGTGTGTCTGTTTCTGTTTTGTAGATGTGTTCATTTGTGTCATATTTTATTTATTTATTAAATTTTTTATTCATGTATAGTTGATTTGCAATGTTGTGTTAGTTTCAAGTGTATAGCAAAGTGAAGCAATTATACATATACATATACCCACGCATTTTTTGGTGTCATATTTTAGATTCCACATATAAGTGATATCATATGGTATTTATGTTTCTCTTTCTGGCTTACTTTCCTTAGTATTATAATCTCTAGGTCCATTCATGTTGCTGCAAATGCATTGTTTCATTTCTGATGGTTGAATAATATTCCACTGTATATATGTACCACATCTTTCTTTATCCATTCCTCTGTTATAGACATTTAGGCTGTTTCCTTGTATTGCCTATTGTAAATAGTGTTGCTATGAATGTAGGAGTGCCTGTATCTTTTAAAATTAGTTTTTTTCTGAGTATATGTGCAGAAGTGGAATTGCTGAGTCATATGGCGACTCTAGTTTTTGTTTTTTTTTGAGGAACCTCCATCCTGTTTTCCATAGCGGCTGCACCAGTATACATTGCCCCAACTGTGTAGGAGCATTCCCTTTTCTCCACATGTGGGTGCACTTCTGAGTGATGCTTCTCTGTTCCTAAAAAGAGCCATAAAAACATTTTTTTTTCTTTTCTGAATAATGCTTTTTTGCAAGGGGATGCCAGAACTGCCACTTATTGTTAATCAGTGGAATTTTGACTGATAAGTTACCTGAAACACTTAAAAAGAACACACTGAAAGATGATTTACTAGCTGGTAATTGAACTTTACCTGAAACTGCTTTTTATTACTAAAGGACATATATTATTGAGATCTAAAATGCCCCAAATTATGTCAGATAATCATTCTAGTATGTAGGGAAATGAACAGAAGAGTTATTTGATCAAATAGGAAATCACATTTAAGAATATGTGAATGTGGTAATCATTGCATGTATGAACAATGGCTACTTTGCCTTCAAGCCCTATATTAGATCCTCCTGAAGACGATCTAAACCTCATGGCTGAAGGAGTCCCTCCCTATGATCAGTTATTGGAGGATGCCTTAAATCAGTATTATTTACAATCTGGTAAGTAGCAGCATAGAAACTAATTCACTGAAGAGGAAAATGTAAATCCACTCAATGAGTAGAATGAAGAGTGGTGTTCCTTGTGGAATGAGAAATGGGTTATAATGGTAGTGGCATCAGATGGACTGTACTGATTCTTACTAAGTATCCAATGGGTTTGTAATAGAGTCTGCAAAATGGGTCTTAGATAACTGGAAGATAAGAGGAACCCTGGATTATATCAAATGGGTGGATCTAAGTGAAAATTAATTCAAATAATAGAAAGAAATAATTGTTGCTATAAAGGGAACTGATAAATCATAATGTATCTTTTGGGGGGGTTAATACAAGTACAACTAGTAGGATTAATTTGATTTCAACTGTGATAATACTGATATTGATGATCAAACATATTAGGAAATTGAATTAAAATCTCCCCATGATATTCATCCAATGGCAGCTGATTTGTTAGAGGAGGAACTACAGTTAGTTAACAATCGATGAATAATTGTTACATAATCAAAATATTGATACCTTTCATTAAGTTTAAGTTTTAGTGGTCGGAAGAGACAAAACAGGTATCAAACTCATGCATCCTTATGAACGAGTTTGTGGTGAAATATTTGGTTAACTGAAATACTTCTTTTAAAAATGCCCACACCTCATTTGATGATGCAAGGCATTAGCAGTTTGACAGATGCCAATCTGTTCTTTTCTGTTCTATAAATGATATATGCAGAAAATAAATAATTATGAGTAATTTTAATTTAATGGCTTGACCAGGAGTCAAAGGATAGAATCTGTGGATTTCTGGGGCATGGTTTCCTGGAAAGTCTCAGAAATTTAATATAGCATTGGATATATAAAAGATTATATTTAATATAGCTTTGGAGGTCTTATCCAATATAACGTGCTAAGTCACTTCAGTCGCGTCCTACTCTTTGCAACCCTATGGACTGTAGCCCACGAGGCTCCTCTTTCCATGGGATTCTCCAGGCAGGAATACTGGAGTGGCTTGCCATACCCTCCTCCAGGTGATCTTCTTGACCCAGGGATCAAACCTGCATCTCTTATGTCTCCTGCATTGGAAGGTGGGTTCTCTAGCACGATCTGGGAAGCATATCCAACACAATACAATAGGAAAATAAAATGAAAGGCATCAAGATGGGAAAATAAAATATAAGACCACTGTTATTCACAGATATCATAATTTTACATATAGACTCAAAGGTCAGCTAAGCGGAAGAGAGAACTGAGTTGTCAGATGACAGAGGAATGCATAAATTAATAAGCCACAAATGAAAGCAGCAGCCTTAATCATTTGCTGACATAGTATAAGTGACAGGTTAAAAGTAGAGTAAGTATCAGCTTCCCCCTGTTGCATTATCCCTCATGAAACACTGCACAGTCAAGACAAAACCCACTACAATATTGTAAAGTAATTAGCCTCCAACTAATAAAAATAAATGAAAAAAAAAGAAAGGGAAAAAAAAAAAGAGTCAGGTGGATTAGCACAGCTGTGGGAGTCATCTCATTGTTGAGGGAGCCCTGAATAAAAGGTTTCCATAATTTTATAGACCTACACAGGGAAAAGGATGAAGAAGTGGAAAGGAGAAAGGACTAGCAGGAGTGGATGTAAGGTGTAAATCCTATCTTACCAGTAATTATATAAAATAGAAATGGTTTCAGTTCAGTTCAGTCGCTCAGTCGTGTCGGACTCTTTGCGACCCCATGAACCGCAGCACGCCAGGCCTCCCTGTCCATCACAAACTCCCGGAGTTTACTCAAACTCATGCCCATCGAGTCGGTGATGCCATCCAACCATCTCATCCTCTGTCGTCCCCTTCTCCTCCTGCCCCCAATCCCTCCCAGCATCAGGGTCTTTTCCAATGAGTCAACTCTTCCCATGAGATGACCAAAGTACTGGAGTTTCAGCTTCAGCATCAGTCCTTCCAATGAACACCCAGGACTGATATCCTTTAGGATGGACTGGTTGGATCTCCTTGCACTGCAATTAATAGGCAGAGATTGGCAGAATGGACAAAAAACGTGATTCATATGTATTTTATTTACAAGGTCCATAATTCAATGACACAGATAGTGGAAAGTGAAAGTGTCAAGAAATATATATTATGGAAATAGTAACAAACAGAGAGGTGAAAGAATAGACAATGCAAATATAGGGCAAAATAAGCTTTAGGCCATAAGGTGTTGCTATAGACCAAGAAAAACATTTTAAAATGGTTAAATAATCAGTTACTCAAGATATAATAATCATGAAGCTATATGTATCTCAACCTCCTCTGGTGACCTCAGTCAGTGAGTAAATTTTCTTAGGGATAGTCCACCTGGATGAAACCCCATGGTTCCATCATTTAGAGTCCTTCATGCCTCAGCTTTATCACATGATTTTCCAGACCAGGAATGCAGGCTGTTAAAGTGCAGGAAAAGAGCCAATCAGGTGATAATGTGTTGTTCATGGATGAAATCTCCCAAGTATCTGCTTCTGGCAAAATCTTAAAAAACAGAGGTAATTATTTTTAGGGAGGATAAAGTCTTAGATAGAAAGATTGGTTCTTTGATGTTCTCAGTATCCTCTCTAAACACTAAGATTCATGGAGAAGATGTTTCCTCATTTCAAGAGAAGACTGATGCTGCTGCTAAGTCACTTCAGTCGTGTCTGACTCTGTGCGACCCCATGGACTGCAGCCTACCAGGCTCCTCCATCCATGGGATTTTCCAGGCAAGAGTGCTGGAGTGGGGTGAAGAGAAGTCTAAGAAAAGCTTATTAGGTAACAGAAATATGTGTGTCTCTTGTTCTATTAGCCATAGACTAAGTTCTGAAGATCAGAAGATTCCTCTTAGTACCTAACACTTTGGGTTTCAAATTCAACATACCATTTTCTTTTATTTTTGACTTGATTTTCCAAGACATTGGAGGATGCTGAATCCATTTAAATAAATTTGTGTCATCTTTACATCTCTGCCTCCTGTAGAATTGTCCAGGCAGTGGGGACTTGAGAAATATGCATGATTTGACATTACAAGTAATGATTATTTCTTATTACTACATACTTTGGGCATTCTCCTTAACTACAGGGGCAACCATGGTAAGTGAACTAGAATTGCTGTTTTTTTTTTTTTTTTTTTTCAAGTTTTTACAATTCTGTTTTCCTCCAAGGGATTTTTTTTACAATGAAACTCATTAAAGGCTTACTTCCTAATATTTTATGGATTACTTTTAGATACCCTGGGATCTTTTGCAGAAATATTTGTTCTCCTCCATGTATATGGAATTATCTGTAATTTATCCAAAATAGGATTACAATTTGTGGATTCTGAAGTCAATTTTTAAGTCAGTCTGGGGCTAAAGGGAAGATCAGCATTTAGATTCTGTTCTTTGAAGGAAATCTGCAGCTCAAATATTGAATTCCGAGTGTAAAATGTGTTAATATATGGCATATACAAGAATGCTATAAAGAATGTACCCTTCGCTTTAGTTGGGAATATGCATTAAATCCCAAGCTCTGGGGAACTTTTTATTCTGATTATATTTAAACACTCTTGGATCTTCTAACCAGGTAAGATCTTATTTCTGCTGGAATGGATGTGGTCTCTGCAATATGACTGAATTTCTTCATCCCTGACCTCAGACTTAGACCTTTATCTTAGAGAGTCAAGATGCATATTGCTGAAGATAAAAGATGAAAGTTAATTTTCTTTGTCACCTTAACGTGTTTTTTGTTTGTTTGTTTTTTGCTCTTGTATACCCTGGACTTAAGTCATCTTAAGAAAGGTAAGCTGTGGTGGTGGGAAAAAAAAAATCACTGTGTTGGGCATTAGAACACTTGGATTCTTTTCTGCTACCAATCAGCTGTGTTTCCTCTCTGGACCTCAGCTGCCTCATCTTTAAAGAGAATATGAGTTGATAAAATGCAAGTCCTGGAAAAAAGTTTTTAAACTTTTAATTTTGTATTGGGATATAGACAATTAACAATGACTCAGCCATACACATAATATGTGTATCTATTCTCCCCCAAACTCCCCTCCTCTCCTGGGTGCCACATAACATTGATCAGAGTTTCATGTGCTCTACAGTAGGTCTTTGTTGATTATCCATTTTAAATCTAGCAATGTGTACATGTCCATCCAAAACTCCCTAACTTTTTCTTGGTACTGGAAGAATTTTAGGGCACAAAAATTCTGAAATTGTTAAATAGGTCCTGAACTCATTAATATCTAACTGTACATCTCATGGTTTAGCCAAATAACTGCTATGGATTACATATGGTCTCAGGTGGTAGCTTTGTCCAAACTCTGACATTGCTGATTCCCAGAAGTAAACTGGATCTATACTGGAGAGCTAAATTCCAAAGAACTAGGGCCAGACATCCTGGTTTTTAATACAGACTTTATTTTATTTTTTAATCATTTTGACTTGGACAAATTGTTTACCTTCTAACCACATTTACTTTTCTTTAGACTATAGATAATAGTGTACCAAACTCACAGGATTGTTGTGAAGGTGTTGTTAAATGGAATAGTGCATGTAAAGTTGTAGTATAGTGATAACACATAGCAAAATTTCAACAAAATTTAAAGACTATTATAAGAACAATGTGTGGTAAGTTGCTTCAGTCCTGTCCGACTCTTTGCGGCCCTATGCACTATTGCTGGACAGGCCTCTCTATCCTTGGGGGTTCTCCAGGCAAAAATACTAGAGTGGGTTGCCATGCCCTTCTCCGGGGATCATCCTGACCCAGGGATTGAACCTGTGTCTCTATGTCTCCTATACTGGCAGGCAGGTTCTTTACCTCTAGTGCCACCTGGGAAGCCCATAAAAACCACATGGTGGAAAATTAATCTCTGCATTCTATTAAGAATGAGAAAAAGCAGATTGATAGTAAAAGTTTGTATCTTATAATGTTTGAGTATATGGAATTTAAACAAATAATAGAGGTTTCTGTGCTTGGAAGGAAATTTATCTGCTTAAGTTATTGCCTCTCAATTGCAGTATTAATGCCTTGATGAGAGATAAGAATTACTCTGTGAGATTAACACTATTTCTCATTTCTCCAAAACTATGTATCATAGAGGATTTGAGTGTTAATAGGCACAGTTAAGTCTAATACAGAAGAAGAAAATTATCATGTGTTTGAGTCTGTCAGTTAATAGAGGATATAAAAAACATTGATAAGATAGGGCTATTTTTAACATAGTTCTAATCACTGCAAGGTTTGCAAGAAATGGAAGCAATAAGTGAAATAATGAGAACAGGTGGGTCATGTTTGGAATTTTCTATATGATTTTGATAATGAAATCCAACCTTTGGTACAGACCTTCAGGAAATTATAAAATCATATTATTTGGTTCTTGGTTCTCCCAAAGGCTATCTTCTCTAGGGAATAATTGGCAATTAGAAGTATATTAAACTTGTTCCTCAAGTGTTCTTGTCCCTGGAAGGATTCTGTGATGCGCTGGGCTATCCAGAAAGGAGACCACTATCCTGGGGCTTGGAACTCTAAAGCTAGCTTCTCAATGGAGAGTTTGTGGGATCATCTGGAAGAGATTTCCTTTCCACATAACTCATTATTCAACTTGACTATGTGTAACTGGGAGAAATCATTTTACTATTCACTGCCTTTTTGCTTTAAGAATACCTAAAGAGAATAACGGAATCTGAGATCCAGGAAAAAAGTGAACATTAATAATGCCATTATTAATGTCCTATAAAACTTAGTTTTATATGTTACCTTAAAGTTTAATTGAATAATGTGTGTATTACTATTACATCAAGTAGTTGAAATAGACTTTGCTTTAAGCTGATATGGTTGATTATTCAGAGGACTTATTGGCTACAAGTATAAATGGTATAAGTTAAAAGCAGAGACCAACATTTTTGTTGGTAGAATAAAGGTGGGATCTAAGGTAATTGTAAGTGACCCATGGGGCAGTCGGGGCAGCCTCACCCTTCATTCTAATTTTCTGAAGTCAGTGAGTGCCAGTTGTGCCCTCACTCTATGTCTAGTTGGTGAATTGATAACAATTGTAAGTACACTAGAGCAGTTAACTAAAATTATATTCAGATATTTCTTGGGGTCCCATGATATACAAAAGTACAATTCCCTATATCTGTTTTCTCATGCATATTCCAATCAATTTAAAATGACATAGTTTCAACATCACAACTCTAAGAAAAAACATGAAAATTATATTTATTTTCTCATGATAGAAGTAGTAATGCAAGCTGTAGAAATTTAGAAAATACTGAAAAACATGAGAAATAAAATATTAACCATAATCTCACATTCAGGAGCAAATGTCCTCAATGCATTAAATTATTTTTCTTACCAATGTTCTATGCATATGCTTTAACATAGATTAAAAAAGTATATACAATTTTATAAGTGAAAATTTTGAATTCGAACTTTATTTTTAAAAGATGCATATAAAACCTATAATCTTTAAATGCTAATTCAGTAAGTACATTCACTAAAATTTTACCTATTTTTACATAATTTGTAAGTATAGACTTTTGTGATTTTTTTATTCATGTTATTTTGTACATAAACTTTGATTGTCCTTCAAAATTGTTATGTCTAATGGCCCAATTTTTCCATTATATTGATGTTCCATTGAAATATTTCAGACACTATGGTCAAGGAAATTGAATTTCTTTCTTCTGGTTATTCTATGTCTTACAAAAATAGCTTGAGATTAGAATTAAAAAAAAAAAAGGCTAAGTCAACTAAAAGAAGTTTTAAGATACTACTCCTACAGAGTTTTGGGAAAGCAAGACTCATCTGTGAGATTATCAAAGAACTGTTAAAAAGGCAGAGTTCTGGTGTATTTGACTCTTTTATGGTTCCTTTTCATTTTCTTTTTAAGGTAAAGTATTCTTTCCCTGAGTTTTTATTACCCACACTACATAGATGGAGAATGAAAGGAATGTGACTGTATTCATTCTAGTAGGTCTTACACAGAACCCCCAAATGCAAAAAATAGTGTTTGTTGTGGTTTTGATCTTGCACATGGTAACCCTCTCAGGCAACCTGCTCATTATGGTTACCATTACCACCAGCCCTGCTCTGAACACCCCCATGTACTTCTTCCTGACCCACCTTTCCTTGGTAGACGCAATCTAGTCGTCTTCTTCAGCTCCTCAGTTGATTGTGGACTCCCTTCAGGAGATCAAAACAATCTCCTTTAATGGGTGTATGTCTCAAGTCTATGCAGAACACATTTTTGGTGCTCCTGAGATCATCCTGCTCACAGAGATGGCCTATGACCGCTATGTGGCCATCTGAAACCTCTGCACGACACGGCCATCATGAGCCTCCTCCTGCTGGGGGCGGCCTGGACTGGAGGATTTCTCCACACAACCATTCAGATCCTCTTTACAGTCTGGCTGCCCTTTTGTGGCCCCAGTGTCATAGACCACTTCATGTGTGACTTGTACCCTTTGTTAAAGCTTGTCTGCATGGACACTCACATCCTTGGTCTCTTTGTGGCTGCCAACAGTGGGTTCATCTGCCTGTTAAACTTCCTCCTCCTGTTGGTCTCCTCTGTGGTCATCTTGTGCTCCCTAAAGAACTATAGCCTGGAGAGGAGAGGCAAAGCCTTTCTACATGTGTCTCTCACATCACAGTAGTTGTTTTGTCTTTAGTGCCCTGCATGTTTGTTTATCTTTGCCCAGTCACCACTCTGCCCATTGATAAAGCTGTTGCTATTTTTTACACTGTGGTGGCCCCTATGTTAAATCCCTTAATCTATACCCTAAGAAATGCTGAGATAAAAGATGCTATGAAAAAACACTGGAGACAGAAAGTGACTGCAGATAGTGATTAAAGAGATTCACTGAGCTTTATAGATAGAAGTAAAAGAGATAATCTCATCCAATCCTCTTGATCTATAGATGAATACATCAACTCTAAAAAACACTGAATAATAATTGCAGATAGCCACTGAATGACACGGTAGTCTGGAAGGCTGCAGTCTGTGGTGTTGTAAAGTGTTGGACATGACTTAGGGACTGAACAGCAACTTGCGCACAGACCTAAAGTTTAGACTGAAATCCAGATTTACTTTCTCCCATCCCACACTCTCATCATAACTTAATGCTTTTTAATCAATATTTATCTATTATCTGGTTATCTCAAATGTCTTTAGAAGCTACAAGCTAAGAACCTAGAACATTGGATTGGTATTCAAATTGTCTTAGTATGTAACATAGAGATGTTGGTTACTACTGATTATTGAAAATAACATGTCAAAAATATTCATTTATTTTGGACTCAATAGAAATTATTTTGTGGAATTTTCTTGTTCATTGAATTTTTGTTGTACAGTGAAAAGAAATAGTGTTTCTTAAATGTTTGTAAGGCTGGCATTGTGTTTGGTATTTTATATGTGATATCAGTTAAGGTTCAGCCAGGAGACAGACCACAGTGCAATTGAATAGAAAGAGTTCACATGCAATAAATAATTGTATCAGGGTATTAACTACAAGGGGCTTCCCTGGTGGCTGGGTGGTAAAAATTCTACTGCCAATGCAAAAGACTTGGATTTTACCCCTGGGTTGGGAAGATCTCCTGGAGAAGGTAATAGCAACCCACTCCAGTACACTTGCTTGGAAATCCCATTGACCGAGGATCCTAGTGGTCTACAGTCCATGGAGTTGCAAGAGAGTCAGACACCACTTAGTGACTAAACGAAAACAGCTATTAACTATAACAGGGTGTAATGAGCTCTCTAAAGAAGGACCTGGGGATGCAAGATGAATTTAGAAGAAAGTAACATACTTAGAATGTGAGTATCCTCCCCAAGTTTGGGATTCTATTCTTATGGAGAAGGTATAGTTTCCCAATGAACTGTGGGAAAGTTTAACTGGGTTGCCTTGGGAGAGAAATAATTCACATGTGAACAGAGGCTGGCAAGAATGAAGTGTTTCTGGGACTGGTGAGATGGAGCCTTTCACTGTAGTGCTGGCTGGCTGAGGCTCATGAATAAAGAACTATGACCTTGAGTGGCAAGCAGAAAAATCCATTTTGGGTGTAGGTGCAGCAAGGCTGGCAGAAAACACAACCCACTCCAATATTCTTGCCTGGAAAATTCCATGGACAGAGGAGCTTTGTGGGCAACAGCCCATGAGGTTGCAAAAGAATCAGACAACACTGAGCAACTAGCTGAGTGATCATTGATCTCATTAATCCTTTCAGTAAAGATGCTCAAACAGAGATGTACAATCACTTGGAGGTGGTTATTGTAGAACAGATTTAAGCATCTTTGTTATTTAAACTTTTAGCTCTGTAACAGAATAAAACAAAATGAAAAGAGAACTTAGAATCTGTTGCATGCAGTTGAAGCTGCTCAATGCAACTAAATACAATGTGAAATCTTTAAAAGGTATGAAAACAACTAATGGGTGCTAGCATAAAATTTTGGGAATCTGAACAAAATATCTACTTTAATTAATAAAACTGTATCACATGTTAATTTCCTGTTTATTTTTTGTTGTTCTTCTTGTTTTGTTTTTTACAACATAGTATTTCTCAGAATTGGATCAAAAGTTTCAAGCCTCATTCATTTTTTTTTCATCCCTAAGATAATACACTTTCTAGACTTTTAGTAGTATCACTAGATGGAAGAATAAATGGAACTGTATCAAAGTTTTGAGTGAATTATTCTGTTGGACATATTTTCTAATTTTTCTTGTTATGGATTTTTAGAGGGGCTTCCCAGATGGCTCATCAGTAAAGTATCCACCTGCAATGCAGGAGACCCAGGTTTTATCCCTGGGTCAGGAAGATCTCTTGGAGAAGTAAATGACAACTCACTTCAGTATTCTTGCCTGGTAAATTCCATGAACAGAGAAGCCTGGTGACACAAAAGACTCAGACATGATTTAGCAACTGTAGAACAACAACAGCAATGGCTCCTTAGATCCACTCATCATTTAAATGTGAACATTTAATTTCCAGAAACATGGGGTTTTAAAAGAATCTTTGATATTAATTTTTCATTTAAATGGTATCTTCTCTGCAATCACCCTCTGTTCTTTCTCAGTCTTTTAGCTTTTCTGAGGTTTTAATGGCTAAGTCAAAGATCTTTTGGTGAATGTCACATTGCACTTGCGATTATGCGCTGCATGGCAACCCACTCCAGTATTCTTGCCTAGAGAAGCCTGTGGACACAGGAGCCTGGTGGGCTGCTGTCCATCGGGTTGCATAGAGTTGGACATGACTGAAGTGACTTAGCATGTAAGTGTGCATGCTACTGCTGCTAAGTTGCCTCAGTTGTGTCCGACTCTGTGCGACCCAATAGATGGCAGCCCACCAGGCTCCACCATCCTTGTGATTCTCCAGGCAAGAACACTGGAGTGGGTTGCCATTTCCTTCTCCAATGCATGAAAGTGAAAAATGAAAGTGAAGTCGCTCAGTCGTGTCTGACTCTTCACGATCCCATGGACTGCAACCTACCAGGCTCCTCTGCCCATGGGATTTTCCAGGCAAGAGTACTGGAGTGGGTTGCCATTGCCTTCCCTGGCAATTATGTGAGTTATTGTCAAATATATTTTAATATTTATTTCTAGCATAATTCAACACTGATAAGAGAACAGACTCTGTATGATTTCAATTCTTTTAGACCATGAAAATTTTGCACCTTGTTTTATGCCCCTGGATATGTTCCAGTGTCTTCTGGTTTATAGTCTATGGGAACTTGAATAGAATTGGCATTTCACTGTTCTGTGAAAATTGTATAAATCTTTATTATATTGAATTGCTTAATAGTGCTTTTCAGGTCTACTTTATCCTTCTACTTTTCTGCCTATTCATTCTATTAATTTTTGTGAGTTTGATGTTGAAACTCCAAATAAAAGTCTAAATTTATCTGTTGAAAAATAATTGTAATATATAGTGGAACTATATGCAACTTTGTTCTGCATTTTCCAAGTCTCTTGTAAATGTGCTATCATACTTTCATGATTAAAAAAAAAGATAAAGACTAACTCTACCAAATGTTGTTGAGGATGTGAATTAGCTGAACTTTTATACATTGCTTCAATGTATACATAAAATGAAAATTGATACAGGCACAAAAAACTTTAAACTCTGAATTTTCATGGATCAGTAAGTACAGGAAGTACAGTCAGTTAATCAGTTTAGTTGCTCAGTCATGTCAGACTCTTTGTGACCCCATGAATCACAGCACGCCAGGGCTCCCTGTCTATCACCAACTCCCAGAGTTTACTCAAACTCATCTCCATCCAGTCGGTGATGCTATCCAGCCATCTCATCCTCTGTCATCCCCTTCTCCTCCTGCCCCCAATCCCTCCCAGCATCAGGGTCTTTTCCAATGAGTCAACTCTTCGCATCAGGTGGCCAAAGCATTGGAGTTTCAGCTTCAGCCTCAGTCCTTCCAATGAACACCCAGAACTGATCTCCTTTAGGATGGACTGGTTGGATCTCCTTGCAGTCCAAGGGACTCTCAAAAGTCTTCTC
Source organism: Cervus canadensis (assembly GCF_019320065.1). NCBI lineage: Eukaryota > Metazoa > Chordata > Mammalia > Artiodactyla > Cervidae > Cervus > Cervus canadensis. Next base: position 372,818 of record NC_057416.1, on the reverse strand, counting down.
CAGCACCACAGTTCAAAAGCATCAATTTTTTGGTGCTCAGCTTTCTTCACAGTCCAACTCTCTCATCCATACATGACCACTGGAAAAACCATAGCCTTGACTTTGCGGACCTTTGTTGGTAAAGTAATGTCTCTGCTGTTTAATAATCTATCAGTAAGTACATGTGCATGCTAAGCTGCTTCAGTCATGTCTGACTCTTTGCTACCCTATGGGCCCACCAGGCTCTTCTGTCCATCAAATTTTCCAGGCAAGAATAATGAAGTGGATTGCCATTTCCTTCTCCAGTGGATCTTCCTGACCCAGGGATCAAACCCATATCTCTTACATCTCCTGCATTGGCAGATGGGTTCTTTATCAGTAGCGCTGCCTAGGATGAAGTCTAGCACTTTTCAAAGTATAAATGAAGGGTCTAGTCTTTTCTACACTGTCAAAAGAGTTTATAGAGTTAGAGTTTGGCACTAGGATGGGGGCAGGAATATCTTGAGAAGGTGAAGTCCTGTAAAGATTTAAAGTAGCTAGCATCCAGGGACAAAACCGGAAATGATATCCAAAGGTGAATGAAATTTCAACATGGCAGAAAGACAAAATCATACATAAGTCAACAAGATGGATAACAGACACCAAGCCACCAAGACACTGCAGAGCAGTGGGAAAAAAGTAGAACTTGGAAAATTTATGGAGCACAACTCTGTGATGTTTTCCTACTCATTCTATAATTGTAAGGAAATTAATAAAAATGTCCAGTCTGTACAGGAACAAGGTCAGTGAAACTGATTATAAACCTTCATGTAGATTCCCACTGAGCATGATAAGATGGTCACAGAGATTAGTTAGGCAGGCTTAACAAATAGTGTCTCTACTCAGCTGACTCAATGGACAGGAATTTGAGCAAACTCCACAAGGTAGTGGAGGACAGAGGAGACTGGTGTGCTACAGTCCATGGGATGGCAAAGAGTTGGACACAACTTAGTGGCTGAGCAACAATAATAACAACAATCACATTACACTTCATTGCTTTTGTTAAGCATATTTTCCTTGCAATTCTGTTTCTTATATCACAGGGTAATTTTAATTCTCATTAAAAATATAAAAAGCTGTTATTTTATCAGATATATCTCATTTCCCTTTGCATCTAAGCATCCATGTTCCTCAGATCACCCTGTTTCCATCAGCAACTCATTTCTGCATGTTTTTTTGTACTGCGTCATATTGCTAATCATTGCCATCAACAGTCAGAGATAATGTCACTCGTGGTTATGATTTTTACGAACAGTTTGGACTTATGCAGGTAAAAGTCACAAACACTGGTATTCTAAACATAGACATTATATTATATAACAATTATATCATAATTTTCTTCTAAAATTTTAAAATGAAAGTAAATTTTCATATGTGAAGATACATGTGTTATATTTTATTTCTTCATTAACCTCATTTTGGGGTACACATTTCTACAAGTCCTTATAGTTCTCATAAGAACTATATCTTTGCATTAAGTTTTGAGATTGAAAGTATGAATCATCCAACTTTATTCTTCACTTTTCATATTTCTTATTTGGTTTTTTGTTTGTTTGTTTTTTTTTTTACCTCTGGATTATTTGGGATTTCTTGCAATTCCATATGAAACTTCTGTACAATTTCACACAAATTTTAGTAGTAGTGTTTCCATTTCTGCATAAAATGATCTTTTATAAAGATTGTATTAAATATGCACTCTGGGAGATATTGTTATCTTAACTATATTGAGTCTACACGTCTGTGAATATGGGTTACATTTATATTTAGCTGTGCTCAGTTGCTTCAGCCATGTCTGACTCTATGCAACTCCATAGACTGTAGCCCACCAGGCTCCTCTGTCCAAGGGATTCTCCAGGCAAAAATACTCGAGTGGGTTGCCATTTCCTCCTCCAGGGAACTTTCCTGACTCAGGTATTGAACCTGTATCTCCGGTGTCTCATGCATTGCAAGAGGATTCTTTACCCACTGAGCCGCCCTATGTCTTCTTTAATTTATTTTAGTGATTTTTTTTTTTTTTTAGTTTTTAGTGTACAATTCATCCACCATTTTGGTAAATTTATTCCAAAGCATTTTATTGTTTCTGATGGTATTGTCAACACACTTATTTTCTTAATTTTGTTTTTAGACTATTAATCCCTAGTATATTGAAATGTAACTGATTTTGTATTAGTTCTAAGAGCTTCTTCGTGTGTGTGTGGATTCCTTAGATTTTTTTTCTACATAAGATTATGTCACTTGTTAGTATAGTTTTACTTCTTCCTTTCCAGTTTGTATGCCTTTTATTCCTATTTCTAGTCTAATTTTTCTGGCACTAATCTTCAGGAAAATATTAAACAGAAGTAATGAAAGGGTGCATGTTCTGATTTTATGAGGTAAGCTTTCAGCCTTTCATCATTAAATATAAGTCTTGGTTATGGGAGAAACAGTGGCATACATTTGTTGCTGATTTAGAGCATGTCAGCCTTCTGGAGCACTTTGTCCCAGGCTTACTATGAATTGTCCCCTATCTGGTCATGTAATTGCTTTCAAAAGGCTATTTCACAATTTTATTCACCAACTTTCTATTAAGTTCTTTTGTCTATAATTTGCAAATATTTCCTGAACTCTATCTCTCCATGTTAGATGGGGATCCCTAGATGCAGATCCTGGGATGGGATTTTTACAGAAGTGATTTATAAGGAGAAAGGGTAGAGTGAAGTGACTATAGTAGGAGAAGAAAGGGTGTAGTCTAAGCTCAATTCTGGATTCAGCCTGTAGTCACGAGAGCTCTAGGGTACAATTTTATGCACCCTACACTCTGAGAAAGCAGTACCAAATCAGTTTTTCTTAATTAATGAAGACCCAACAACTATCCATGTGTCCAATTCATTACTTGAGATCAAAAATATTTACTGATAAATGAATGAAGGACAGAGGAATACTGGAAATATTATTAAATGGTTTTGTATATAGATGTAGGCACAAATTAAAACAAACAAACAGTTTTTAATAGTGAAATGTTGCCAAAAGGTAAAGATTAACAGAAATATAATATGAATAGCTCATATATATAAGATAATGAAACCTTGCTGAGACAGGAAAAACATCAAGGTAAACTATTTGCTCATTTTGCTGATGATCTCAGTTTTCCTTTCTTTCTGTCCCTCAAAAGAAGCAGTACAAAGAAACTGTGATTTCCTTAAATAGTTCAACTAGAATTCTCAGGATCTGAATTAGGAAAAAAATCCTCTGAACTACAGTGCCTTTTGTCTTCTATATTTTGTTGAATTTTTATTTTACTTTAAACTTTTATTAATTCAGTATTTATCATTAACCAGAAATTTTGCTACCTTGAAGCAACTATTATTATATACCAGTAAAGTTCTTTATGGAATACCTTTAATAGATAGAAATTCCTATCTGACATCAAGAGTTTCTTCTATTTGAGTCATTACTCTTTCAGACGGTTTTTCAGCCTAAGATGGTGACAGGAACAATACTAAGTGCTATAAAGCCTATAAGATAATTTCAAAAAATCATACAATTTCCATTCAACTATTACAAATGTTCAATGGACGATTTTTAATTAAATGTATTCATTTTAATTGGAGAATAATTTCTCTACATATTGTGTTGGGTTTTATAACAATAAAATAGTTACATACCATGGCGTTATAGATAACAGGTCACCGTCAACTATGATGCATAAAGTGAAGAGTTATCAATGAATAGTTGGATTTTTAGTTACAGTAGCAAACTGCTATTTGCAATCTTTCCAGCATAGTCCTTGTGTCAATGAAAGGTAATTAATTTTTATCTTCCTTTTCTATCTTTTCTTAACAGTGTATCAAGGCAGTTAGGGTTACGGTCAGGGAAATGGGTATGATTCTGATTAATGTCTTTTCAATATATGTGCTTTGATACCATCCATTTTCTTACAATTTCACCACTTGTAAAACTGGGATAATAGCAGCTATCTACCAGTCTTTTTGGCTGTTATAGAGATTATGGGTTAATACTAATATACCTTAGTATTTTTTTCATTTTTTTAGACGAAAAAATCTATGAATCCGCATACATGGTTCTGCTAGTAAAACTAAACCCCAATTCGGTAGAATTTTCTCAATATGGAAAAGGTGGTTCTGGGATATGTTTTTCTTTTCTTTCCTTTTTTTTTGGGGGGAGGTGGGTCCTTCTTTCTGTTCACCTAAGTGCAGAATGCATAATTTGTTGTGGTCAATTTACTTCTTTATTCTTTACACATTACTTGTTAAGATAATCCAAAATGTCCTTCGACCTATGTATCAGTTGACCAGTGTTTGACTCTAAAGCACATTTATTTGCTCCCTGAAAAAGATTTTCTACTACACAAATTTCTAATGGCATTTTACATCTGGACATTTCTCAGGGTATAGATTAAAGAATTTAACATGGAAGTTATCATAGTATAAAATACAGCAACTGCTTTATCAATAGGTAAGGTAGCTGCAGGTCTCAGGTACACAAATATGCAAGGCATTAAGTATAAAACAACCACTGTGATGTGGGAGATGCAGGTGGAGAGGGCTTTTTGTCTTGCTTCCAAGCTGTAGGCCCTTAGGGAATGCAAGATGACCACGTAGGAGACCAGCGGGAGAAGGAAGTTTAACAGACAGATGAAGCCCCTGTTGGCAGCAATGAAGAGCCCTAGAGTGTGGGTATCAGTGCAGGCAAGATTGAGCAAAGGGTTCAGGTCACACATAAAGTGATCTATGACATTAGGGCCACAGAAGGGTAAGTGGAAGATGAAGAGGATCTGTATGAATCCATGAAGACAGCCTCCCACCCATGACACTCCCACTAGCAACCAACACACCCGCCAGTTCACGATGCTTGTGTGTGCAAGGGCTTGCAGATGGCCACATAGCGGTCATAGGCCATCACAGTAAGAAGGATGACTTCAGCACCTCCAAAGAAGTGTTCCCCAAAGATTTGGGTCATACATCCATTAAATAAGATGGTTTTCTTCTTATGGAGTGAATCTACAATCATCTTAGGGGCACATACAGAGGAGTAGAAGGCATCAATAAAGGAGAGATAGGTCAGGAAAAAGTACATGGGGGACCCCAAAGATGGGCTTGCTGTGATGGCGACCATGACAAGCACATTTCCTACCACAGTGGTGATGTAGATGACAAAGAACATGGCAAATACAATTTTCTGCATCTTTGGATTCTCTGTGAGCCCCTGTAGAACAAACTCTGTCACATTGTTCCTGTTCTCCATGTGTTCCATGAAATGGTTTATTCACGACCTAAAAGTGAGAGAGCTAATTTTTAGGTAGGTCGATAAGGAGTCTGGGGCCCCCAAAGAGAAAGGGTCCAGGACCCTTGAGGAGGAGAAAAGGACAAACATTTTTTTTTTCTACATTGCTTTGTCTTAGTCACATAATTTTTTTTTCTTAAACTGAGTTTTTGTGACAATAATCTTTAAAATTAACTTTCTTTAAGCCCAGAGCTAATGATTACACAAGGAAACAACTCATCTTGCTAAAGGGTATGCTTTTTCTTAAGCTCTGTACTACTGATTATATAACAACAATGTATCTTCCTCAAGGGCGTTTTTCTCCTTCTTAACATGAACCTTCTGATTAATCTTGTTATCTATGTTGTGGGAGTGGGTCTGGTAAGACCTTTCTATTGTGAGTTCTAATCTTGTGAATTTAAGATGTATATTGGTGTGGTAAAAAGTATATAATTTTAATTTATGCATAATTTTAATTTATGCATTCTTAAACTTACTAAACTTCTTCACTTTAACAAGTGAAGAATACCCAGACTTTACTGAGTATGAATTCTTTCTTGCTTTTTATTTTTATTTTTTTATGAAGAAAAGATTCTGAGTTCTTAAGATTAATCCAATTACCTCCAGGAAAAGATTCTTTTAATAGGATAGATGTGAGGATCTTTTGTAAATCTATGGGTGGGAGACCTCAATCCATCTGAAATGGTTCAGAGTCTAACTTCAAGCAGTGCATTTCCCAGATAATGGTAACTAAGTGTGAAAAGAGGTAGAGGATGGATGTAAAGCTTAGGAATTGTCCTTTTACTAAGAAATGGGGGCCATGAAAGGTAGTTGAAAGTATGAATGGAAAGATGGAAGAAATCTGATGAAGAGGGAATCTTGGATGTTGTTCTAGTAAAGATTTTGTGTGTCTAGGATGAAGTTGGCAGGGTTTCAGTAAATGGATGGAAGATGTCTCCAAGATAGAAACCACAGTAGCAAAGTACTTAGAATAGTTGAAACAGGAGTAACACTATAATGTGCATGTGCTAAGTGGCTTCAGTCCATCTTTTTTGTGACACCATGGACTCTAGCCCACCAGGCTCCTCCTTCCATGGGACTCTCCAGGCAAGAACACTGGAGTAGGTTGCCATGCCCTCAGGTTGCCATCTTCCCAACAGGTTGTTGTTGCTGTTTAGTTGCTAAGTCATGTCCGGCTCTTTTGTGACCCCAGTGGACTGTAGCTGCTCCACACTCCTCTGTTCATGGGATTTTTCAGGCAAGAATACTGGAGCAGGTTTCTATTTCCTTCTCCATGGGGATCTTCCTGACCTAGGGGTCAAACCCATGTCTCCTGCATTGGCAGGCGTATTTTTACCACTGAGCCACCAAGAAAGCCCAAAGAATGGATGCAAGAGCTAATTAGTATTCATAATGCATGTTGACTAAACCTAATTACTTTGCAATAGGTAAAAACATGTACATTCCAATGATTTATTGCAATGTTCATAGTATACCAGCACATACTTACTTTTCCAAGAGATAGCAACTTGTATGGTTGGTATTGTATCATCCATTTTGCAGATGTGGAAGCAATCTCATAGACTAATGTGAACAGTTCAATAAAAGTGCTAATATTAACTAAAATGGCACACTTAGTGTGCATTAAGTGTTATGAAGACATTTAGTTTTAATCCTTGGTACAAACCTACAAGATGGTTACTACCATCATTTTTATGCTTATTTTACACATTAGGAAATAGAAGCATAGAGAAATTAAGGATTCTGTCCAAGGTCAAACAGCTAAAATTTTAGGCAGAGTTAAGATTAGTTCAGATTATGCATCTTTATTTTTTGCTCCAAATTCTTAATCCATGCTCTATATTGTCATGTTATAGTAAACAATGGAGAACTAATAACCTCCTTTTGAAATGACCATAACTATTATACTTTTGACTACTTTATTACTACTTGAGAGGCAAGTTTATATTGAGAAATCTCATCTGCTTTCTCTCTGTCACACACAAACACACAGAAACACAGACATTGATATCTCTGAACTCCCAAGTAGTAAGTAAACTGCGGTACTGAATTTATTGAATGGCCCTTTCATCTTGACTTCTTCCTCAGACCTAACTTTCCCTTCGATGATACCACTCCAAAGAATGGGCCCCCAGATTTCTCTGCAGAATGTTGAGAAAGTCTATGCCACTAGTTAAATGGCTTGGTTTGAGAATCAGAAAAGACCCATTTTGAATCCTGGTTCTTCTAATTGCAGCTTCTTTCACCTGAAGTGCATTTCTTTGGCACCTTACATTCTTGTTTTCTCAGCTATAAAGTAAGAATAATAATATCCACTTCATAGATCAATAGTTGAGTGATTATGTATATGAACACACCCAACTGCTGTGGACACAAAAATAACTTTTAGTTACTTTCGTGACTGTGTATACACCTGAGGGATAGGAAGAATTAATAATTGGAGCAGTAATACAGAGAAATGCTTAACCATGCTTCAAGCTCCAGGAGAACTTCTGCTAATTTTACTCTCAAAGAAACAGCATAGGATGATATCCATAGCAGGTTTTCCCAGGAAAGGTCTCCATATTTGTACTTGATGAAACAACTTGTACTTGATGAAACAACTACTGATATGTGTAATCTCCTCTTTTACGTATGTGAAGTATAATTAAATTTTGTTTTCATCCTCATTATGAGTCCTGATTACTAAAAAAGATGTTTCACAGCCAAGCATGGTTCCTGGTGTCACAGAGCTGGGTTCCTCAAATTGCTTAACCTCTTTGAGTCTCAAAATTTTCAAGTGTCAAATTAAGTTATTTATGAATATCTTTTGAAAAATTGAAATTCAGATAAAAGTCTTTTACTTTATTGAAAAGTGTTGAAAAATAATGAGTTGTACATATGAAGTAGCAAATTAAAATAAGCATCAGCATTATTGAAAACCTTACCTTAGCTCTTCACGTGACTTTAGTGATGTTTGACTGTGTTCAGAAGCAGTTCCATATTCAAACCAACTTCTTTTTTTAAAATTTTCATATATTTATTTCAAGATTTATTAATCATATATCTCTTTTCACAGTGTCTAGAAAGGATTTGTTTTTTGTTTGTTTTTTAAATTTTTTTTCCATTTATTTTTATTAGTTGGAGGCTAATTACTTTGCAATATTGTAGTGGTTTTTGCCATACATTGACATGAATCAGCCATGGATTTACATGTATTCCCCATCCCGATTCCCCCTCCCACCTCCCTCTCCACCCGATTCCTCTGGGTCTTCCCAGTGCACCAGGCCCCGAGCACTTGTCTCATGCATCCAGCCTGGGCTGGTGATCTGTTTCACCCTAGATAATATCATGTTTCGATGCTGTTCTCTTGAAACATCCCACCCTCGCCTTCTCCCACAGAGCCCAAAATTCTGTTCTATATATCTGTGTCTCTTTTTCTGTTTTGCATATAGGGTTATTAATACCATCTTTCTAAATTCCATATATATGTGTTAGTATACTGTATTGGTCTTTATCTTTCTGGCTTACTTCACTTTGTATGATGGGCTCCAGTTTCATCCATCTCCTTAGAACTGATTCAAAAGAATTCTTTTTAATGGCTGAGTAATATTGCATGGTGTATATGTACCACAGCTTCCTTATCCATTCATCTGCTGATGGGCATCTAGGTTGCTTCCATGTCCTGGCTATTATAAATAGTGCTGTGATGAACATTGGGGTGCACGTGTCTCTTTCAGATCTGGTTTCCTCGGTGTGTATGCCCAGAACAAACTTCTTATAACAAGTAACTTTCAGTATAAAAGGCGTAACACTGGAGAAGAGCTTGTTAACTCTGAAATGAACAGTTGTTAAGAAATCATATGCATTTAACATGAACAAATTCATAGTATATCAATTATATCTCATGAAGCCTGTTTTAAAAGAAAAAAGTGTTCTTATAAGTGTTCTTTCCATCTAGCTTCTAAAGCCTCAAATGTTCTTCATAGAAAACTTGCCTTCTGATTTTGAATTTAGAATGGGTTCTTTGGAAATACTATGGAGAAATGACTTTGAATAAATGTCAGTGGTTCTGTAGCACAAGAATCAGCAGACAGTTGGAGGATGCATTTTCAAATGGTTCATTCTGACCATGATGAATCTTGTTCTAGAGAGGTGAACAGCAACACAAATCACTTCCACCTTGCTCTTGTATATTCATAGATATTCAAAGAAGCTTCGATAAGGTCAGATACCTTGTCTTATAGCTGCTACTTTCTCCTAGGAATTATCTCCTTTGATGGAAAGATTTTGTCCAGAAGCAAGTATTCTGGAGAGACAGTGTGGAGAAACACTCACTGTGAAGTGGAGAATAGTTTTTCCTTCATGTGCGTGCATGGGAGTGCAGTTGTGTTCGACTGTTTGTGACCCCATGGAGCCTGCCAGGCTCCTCTGTCTATGCAATTTTTCAGACAAGATTACATGAGTGGGTTGCCATTTCCTTCCCCAGGGGGTCTTCCTGACCCAGGGATCAAACCCACGTCTCTTGTGTCTCCTGCATCGGCGGGCAGGTTCTTTACGAGCTGAGCCACTGGAGAAGCTTAGTATTCCCTTCACCTGGAACCTAAATCTGTGAGATTCCCTCTTTTGTATCAGCATTTGGATTGTTAAGAAAACTGAATATCTTGTCACTAGCAAAGTGGCATAATTCCTGTGTGTGACATGTGATGTAGAATCCCCATTAACTCCTGTTATAGGAGAGTTTGTATTTTCTTATCAATTATTAAAACTTTATTGGAAACCATTATTGATTCTTGAGAGCTAGATCACTGAGGACATACAATTAATGACAGCCTTTTGTAAGTTTTTGAATCTAAAATCTGTTTTACTTTCTCTCTTCCACCTCTTCCTCCAGATTTATTATTGTATCACAGACAAATAAAAATTTGCTTTTAAGGTGTATAAAGGCATTTAGATATAAGTATACATTGTGAAATAATCACCAGAATCAAATTATTCACATGTTTATCAATCATGTTGTTACCATTTTCTCTGGTGATAACATGATCCACCCTCATAGCAAATTCTGAGTGTACAATGCAATATTGTTAACAATCAACACATTGATGCATAGCATACTTCCATAAATTATTTATCTTTACATAACTGAAACTTGGTTCCCCTTTATCAATCTCTGCTCATTTCTCCCTTCCTGGAATTCTACTCTTTGCTTCTATGGGTTTGACTATTTTAGATTCCACATGTGAGTAATGGAGCTTCCCAGATGGTGCTAATAATAAAGAATCCACCTGCCAATTCAGATAGACATGAGAGACAGGGGTTTGATTCCTAGGTAGGGAAGATGCTCTGAAGGAGGTCATGGCAACTCACTCCAGGATCCTTGCTTGGAGAATCCCATGGACACAGGAGCCTGGCAGGCTACATTCCATAAGATTGCAAAGAATCGGATACAACTGAAGTGACTTACATGCACACACAAATATAAATAATCAGTCAGTTCAGTCTCTCAGTGGTGGCTGACTCTTTGTGACCCCACGAACTGCAGCACACCAGGCCTCCCCGTCCAACACCAATTCCCGGAGTCCACCCAAACCCATGCCCATTGAGTTGGTAATATCACCTAACCATCGCATCCTCTGTTGTCCCCTTCTCCTCCTGCCCTCAATCTTTCCCAGCATCAGGGTCTTTTCAAACGAGTCAGCTCTCCGCATCAGGTGGCCAAAGTATTGGAGTCTCAGCTTCAGCATCAGTCCTTCCAATGAACACCCAGGACTTATCTCCTTCAGGATGGACTGGTTGGATCTCCCTGCAGTCCAAGGGACTCTCAAGAGCCTTCTCCAACACCACAGTTCAGAAGCATCAATTCTTTGGCCCTCAGCTTTCTTTATAGTCCAACTCTCACATTCATACATGACTACTGGAAAAACCATAGCCTTGAGTAGACAGACCTTTGTTGACAAAGTAATGTCTCTGCTTTTTAATATGCTGTCTAGGTTGGTCATAAATTTCCTTCCAAGGAGTAAGCATCTTTTAATTTCATGGCTGCCATCATCATCTGCAGTGATTTTGGAGCCCCCCAAAATAAAGTCTGACACTGTTTCCACTGTTTCCCCATCTATTTGCCATGATGTGATGGGACCAGATGCCATGATCTTAGTTTTCTGAATGTTGAACTTTAAGCCAACTTTTTCACTCTCCTCTTTCACTTTAATCAAGAGGTTCTTTAATTCTTCTTCACTTTCTGCCATAAGGGTGGTGTCATCTGCATATCTGAATTTATTGATATTTTCCCCGGCAATCTTGATTCCAGCTTGTGCTTCATCCAGCCCAGCATTTCTCATGATGTATTCTTCATATAAGTTGGTAAAGCATCTGCCTGCAATGCAGAAGACCCAGGTTCAATCCCTTGGTCAGGAAGATCCCCTGGAGAAGGAAACGGCAACCCACTCCAGTGCTCTTGCCTAGAAAATTCCATGGATGGAAGAGCCTGGTGGGCTACAGTCCATGGGGTCACAAGGAGTTGGACATGACTGAGTGACTTCAGTTCAGTATATATGTATATAATTTTGTCCTTGCTCATGAATTACCCTTTTATTTTTTAAAATGGTGACATCGGATGGAGCATGCTCAGTCGTATCTGACTCTTTGCGACCCCATGGACTGTAGCCTGCCAGACTCCTCTGTACATAGGATTCTCCAAGGCAAGAATACTGGAGTGGGTTGCCATGCCCTTCTCCAGGGGATCTTTCTGACCTAGAGATTGAACACATGTCTCCTGTGTTTCCTGCATTGGCAGGCATGTTCTTTACCACTGAGCCACCTGAGAAACCCATTTAAGTCATGAGTGAGTGAAAGTCACTCAGTCATGTCCAACTCTTTGTGACCCCATGGGTTATACAGTCCATGGATTCTCCAGACAATAATATGGAAGTGGGTAATTGTTCCCTTCTCCAGGGGATCTTCCCAACCAAGGAATTGAACCTAGGTCTTTCAGGCAAATTCTTTACCAGTTGAACCACCAGGGAAGCCCAAGAATACTGAAGTGGGTAGCCTATCCCTTCTCCAGCAGATTTTCCCAACCTAGGAATTGAACTGGGGTCTCCTGCATTGCAGGCGGATTCTTTACCAGCTGAGCTACCAGGGAAATCTCATTTAAATCATACTTGTATTTTATTTCTTCTTCATATGAATAATTTGTCTCTTCACTATCATACTTTCTTGTCCTTCATCTCTACCTCCTCTCTTCCTTATTATTCTAGTTAATGATTTGTCAATTCTATTTAAGATATCCAAAGAACCAGTTTTTTCTTCATTGATTTTTCTATTGTTTTTCTATCTTCTGTTTCAATAATTTTTGTTCTTCACTTTATTATTTCCTATTTTTAACTTACTTTTTGCTTAATTTCCTCTTGTTTTTCTACATCTCTGAATCAAAACCTTTGATAATTGTTTCTAGATACTATTGACTTTCTAATACAGGTATTTTATGGTTCTAATTTCTCTCTAAGGACTTTTCATGATTCCCAGATGAATAAAAACATACAGTATAAGTCTTTTGCTGTCTGGTTTAATTCACTAAGCATGGTATCCACTGAATCCATCCATGTTTTTGCAGATACAGTTTTATTTTTAATGGCTCAGTAGAATTCCATTATGTGTGTGTGTATGTATGTGTATTTCACATCTTCTTTATCCATCAATCTGTTGATGTGTACTTAGGCTGCTTCCATATGTTGGCTACTGTAAGTAAGGCTGCAATGAACACTGGGATCCATATACTTTTTTGAATTAGTGTTTTCATTTTAGGGCAATATATACTGTGGAAAATTCTAAAAGAGACGGGAATACCAGACCACCTGACCTGCCTCTTGAGAAACCTGTATCCAGGTCAGGAAGCAACAGTTAGAACTGGACATGAAACAACAGACTGGTTCCAAATAGGAAAAGAAGTTCATCAAGGATGTATATTGTCACCCTGCTTATTGAACTTTTATGCAGAGTACATCATGAGAAACTCTGGGCTGGATGAAGCACAAGCTGGAATCAAGATTGCCAGGAGAAATATCAATAATCTCAGATATGCAGATGACACCACCCTTATGGTAGAAAGTGAATAACTAAAGAGCCTCTTGATGAAAGTGAAAGAGGAGAGTGAAAAAGTTTGCTTAAAGCACAATATTCAAAAAATAAAAATTAAAAAAAAAAGCACAATATTCAGAAAACTAAGATCATGGCATCCAGCCCATTTCTTCATGGGAAATAGATGGGGAGACAGTGGAAACAGTGGGTGACTTTATATTTCTGTGCTCCGAAATCACTGTGGATGGTGACTGCAGCCATGAAATTAAAAGATACTTACTCCTTGGAAGGAAAGTTATGACCAACCTAGACAGCATATTAAAAAGCAGAGATATTAACTTGGCCAACAAAGGTCCATCTAGTCAAGGCTATGGTTTTTCCAGTGGTCATGTCTGGATGTGAGAGTTGGACTATAAAGAAAGCCAAGCACTGAAGAATTGATGCTTTTGAACTGTGGTGTTGGAGAAGACTCTTGAGAGTCCCTTGGACTCCAAGGAGACCCAACCAGTCTGTCCTAAAGGAGATGAGTCCTGGGTGTTCATTGGAGGGACTGATGCCAAAAGCTGAACCTGCAATATTTTGGCCACCTGATGTGGAGAGCTGACTCATTTGAAAAGACCCTGATGGTGGGAAAGATTGAGGGCAGGAGGAGAAGGGGATGACAGAGGATGAGATGGTTGTATGGCATCACTGACACAAAGGACATGGGTTTGGGTGGACTCTGGGAGTTGGTGATGGATAGGGAGGCCTAGCGTGCTGCGGCTCATGGGGTCACAAAGAGTCAGACACGACTGAGTGACTGAACTGAAGTGAACTGATACTTAGGAGTGGTGGTGGTGTTTTACTCACGTAGTTGTGTACAACTCTTGATATCCTGTGGACTGTAGCCTGCTACATTCCTCTATCCATGGAATTCTCCAGGCAAAAATGCTGGAGATACTCAGTAGAATTGCTAAATACTATGGTAGTTCTGAGCGACTTCACTTTCACTTTTCACTTTCATGCATTGGAGAAGGAAATGGCAACCCACTCCAGTGTTCTTGCCTGGAGAATCCCTTGGACAGAGGAGCCTGGAGGGCTGCCATCTATGGGGTCGCACAGAGTCGGACACGACTGAAGCGACTTAGCAGCAGCAGCAGCATGGTATTTCTGTATTTAGTTTTTTCAGTAACATCCATACTGTTTTCCATAATGTCTGCACCAAACTACCAAAAAAAAAAAAAAAAAGGAAAGAAAGAAAGAAAACAAAACAAAACAAAAAAGCTACAAATTATGTACTAAGTTTTTGTTTTCTCTACGTTCCTGTTAACATTTATTATTTGTGGTATTTTGAAGGGAGCCATTCTGATAGATGTGAGTGGAAGTGCTACTTCATTGTGGGTTTGATATACATTTTCCTGATGATTAGTGATATTGAGCATTTTTTCATGTGGCAGTTGGCCATCTGTATGTCTTCTCAGGTCTTCTGCCTTGGTCTTTTCAGGTTGTCTGCCCATTATTTAGTTAGGTTGTTTGTTTTTTGATATTGAATTGTATGAGACAGTCTGATGTAGAGTATATGAACCAATTGGTGTCTTTTACATTGCTATTGGAAGTATATATTGATACAAATACTTCAGAAATAAGTTTTATCTAGTTTTATCTAAACATTCACATAACCTCAATTCTTAGGTTCACCTCCTAGATGTGTACCCAAGAAACAGCTTACACCTGTACACAATTGGAATTGTGTACTAGTCCTTATAGTAGATTGTCAATAGCATATAAAATGTGGAACCACCCAGAAATCTGTGAACCAACATCAGCTCTGAAGTATTACCATGAACACTGCCTAAGACCACAGGTTTCCCCCAAAATACTGCAGAATTCAGCACTGGTGACCTGTAGAACAAAAAGCTCCAGGGAGAAAAGGTGACCATATTTGTTGTGTGATGGAAAATCATTTATGAGGAATGTCAGAGAAGGTACATTTCTTTAGTCACTTGAAAACAAATTCTCAAAATTTTAATGGAAATTTTATCTAGAGTTTGGATCCTGCTTTTCTAAGTTAGCAAAAATATGGCTCCCATTTGTTGATTTTTTTTTTTAATTGTCTGTTTAATTCTTGAAACAATGAAGATGAGGAAAACAGGCTGAGGAAGCTTGAGTAACTCATTTCAAGGTAAAACTGACAGCACAGCTTAGGTTAGAGATTGGGTCTGTGCTTACCTAACAGCCACATGGCTTTAACTAAGCTGTCTTTATTCATATTTCAGTGAATCACCTATAACTGGTTTTCAGTTGCTCAATGAATTTGAACTCTTCTTCTTATGCAATTTCCAGTTAATTATTAATGATAGAGAAAGCATGTGGTATGCTTGAAGAGTGTTTCAAAAAGTACAGTTGAATGGATTTGGCTCATAACAGGATGGAATTGCCAATGTACTGGGTAGACTCACAGAGATACTTTCTTCAGTATCCAACAATGATACAGTCTGGCTCAATTCTTAAACCTGTCAATATTCCTAAACTTTCAATTTATTTAATCCAGGCCTTGGATAATATTTTTTGGCTTCAACTTCAATATCAATTTTTTAAAGAAAACCTTACCTGAGCATTTCACTTCCATCCTACTTGACACACACAGATACATACTTGACACACACAAATACACACACACACACACACACACTTTTCTACTCTCTATCTATCTCTCTTTTTTAATATTTGAATTCTTGCATCATGAATTGCATCATGATGGCAGGAATATTATTGAGGCTTTGGAGGCAGATTTGTATATACATTTCAGTTCTGCCACTACTCACTTTTGATCTTGGGTAAATTATCTAAACTCATAGAGCTCATTTGTAAAGTGGGATAATAAATAGGACCCACCAAATGTGTACCTCACATAGTGTGTTTAATATAGTCTCACCTTTAGCACTCAATAGTTTGCTGCTATCATTTTTATTATTGAATAAAACAGCCTGGTTCATTTTAGATATTCCACAAACATTTATTGAAAAAAAAATGAAATGAAGATTCCAAGTTCTGACTGTAGCCTGGTGATCCCATTCCTACAGATGAATTCTAACCCTTGTCAGAGATATCATTCTCTGGTCAGAAGAACCATAGAGGGAAGGGAAAGGCATTTGGTTGTCATTTTGGCAAAGTCTTTCGAAGTTAATTACTCTTCCCTTGAGAAAATAACAGAGGTGAGTCACCCACTTGAATAAAATTAGTGTCTCTATATTGCAAGAATTGACGGATTTGAGAAGAAGTGCGAAGGTTTTTTGGTGAGTGAAGCGCAAAGGCAATGATATTCTTTGTGGCTAGCCGTGATGTTTAGTGAAATGATGAGAGATGGCAGGTTGAGTCCCAAGGACCAAAATACCTGAGTTTTCATTGATTGTAGATGATCTGAAAAAAGTTGGAAGAAATGGCTTCTAGAAGTTTCTAACCAAAAGTACTTTTAATCCACTGCTAATTTTTATAATTGGATTTACTTTTTTATTTAGTGTTAGATATGGCTATTATGTTCTTAGGGCCTAGCAGACCAAAGTGAAGTCGCTCAGTCATGTCTGACTCTTGGCAATTCCATGGACTGTAGCCTGCCAGGCTCCTCCATCCATGGGATTTTCCAGGCAAGAGTACTGGAGTGGGTTGCCGTTTCCTTCTCCAGGGTATCTTCCCGACCCAGGGATTGAACCCAGGTCTCCCGCATTGCATTGCAGGCGGATGCTTTTACTGTCTGAGCTCAAACTTAAAATATTATAAACATCTATGAGTTCCAAAGAAATAGAAATGTGCTACAGCTGCTGAAATCTTTCCTCTCTCTCTAAAACCCAAATTCCTTTTAAATACAAAGTGCATGTGTCTTCTGTCTGGGCTAGTTTATTAGCTGAGCAAGTCAGGCCAGGATGAGAAGTCTTAGGATCTAATGCGAATTGATATGTAAGAGAAGTACAGTTCTTTTTTTAGAAATTTTACTTCAGGGTTTTCTTTTCTGGAAAAACTTTGATTTTTTAAAAAATTTTTTGCAGTAAATTAACATGTTCATGACTTTGATTACACACACCTTGGGTTGAAGAAAACCCTGATGGAATTTCTTTTAAATATTATGGAATCTTCAAAGGACCAAATATTGATAGGTCAGTAGTTTAAAACCCTCAGTACTGAACTGGGCAAAAATAATTTTTTTTCTGATCATTTTGCATGTAAGAACAACTGATGAATTATTTGTCATTATCTTTTGTGTGTTGTTGATCTTAGTGGTTAAGATAAAAAGTTAAATAGTTTGGAATTCAAGTGCAGCATTTGTTGGCTATATTACGAAGCACCTGCTTCAGATGTCTTTCTCAGATCACTCTGCAGGATGTCCTTTTTCTTCTCTTTTTCCTCTTCCCTTTTTATCTTTTCCTTTCTTTGTTTTTTCCTTTCACCTTTTCCCTCACCTCTCTTGTCTGTTTCTCTCCACATTTCCTGTCTCTCTCACTAAATGCTTTATAATACCAAATATTGGGAAAAAAGTAAATACATCATAAGACTACATTCTATGAAGTCTTTTGCTTGTTTTTTAAAGGTTATTTTCCACTTACATTTATTTATTTATGTATTTATTTTTGCTTTGGTCTGTATGTTTTCTTTTCCCTTTTTAAAAAAATATAATTTATTCATTTTAATTGGAGGCTAATTACTTTACAATATTGTGATGGGTTTTGCTATATATCAACATGCATCAGTCACTGGTGTACATTTGTCCTCCCTTCTACGAAGTCTTTATTTGAATAATGAGTTAAGTTTAAAGTTCCTCTTTTCCCAGAAAACTCCACACCCAGTCATAAGCTGAAACTGGAAGGATTAAATTACTTATGTATTGGAATATGGTTTTAGCAAATGAGTTAAAGAAACAAATAATGAAAGGAAAACACACAAAAAGTAAAACAAATAAGCAATAATTAAATCTTTATTTTAAAGATTCTATTAATAGCTTGCTTCAATTTTTAAAATCTGACGACCTTCCTTTTTGACATTTATCCATGTTCTCCTCAACTGGTTAGTTTGCATTTTCAGAATCTTTGCCTTTTGGAGATGTTTAGAGAGAATTTTCAAGTTTTCTTTAGTGATAAATTCATGAAAAGAGTTAAATCATACAACAACAATAATAATGTTTAAAATGTTTTAATCTTTACAGTAACCCTAAACACAGTAATATATAACCCTCCTTTAACAGGTGAAAAAATTGAGGAAAAGAGGGATTAAATAAATCAATATTATATAGTTAATAAGATGTAAGTCCCAGATTTAAACTAAGGCTTTGGATTTCTAAGTTCCTCTTTCTTTGCTCTTTAATGTATTTCTAACTTTACCTTTCTTCTTTTTTCTCTCCCACTTTCTCTTTTCCTCTTTTTTAGTTTTTTATTTCTGTCTCTCAGTAAATGTTTACTTTTTGACCAGGGGAGGAGAAACAGTTTATGAATAAGATTGCAATTGTAATAATGCATATTTTTTCCTTCAATGGCACACACTGTTGAGAAAAAGAGATATGAGTGTGAAACAGTGTGACCAGGACTATAATGAATGTTGACTGCAGCCTCTGAGATCTGGAAGAGGCACCGTTTCTCAGTCTTGAGGAAGTGGAGAAGCTATCAGACAGGCAAAGTAGGAAAAGATATGGCTCATGAGGATCTTATCTTTCGAGTCTTTTTTTGTTTCTCACTGGTAGACATGCCCAGCCTTTCCAGGAACAGAATTCATACATCTTTGGTTATTTGTGAATGTGCCACCTATGTGGCCACATCATGGATTGACTCTTAAAGCTTGATGTGTTTTCTTCTTCTCTGATTTTAAAAGTTACACATTTTTTTTTTGTCACCGAAAGTTAAAAACAAGTTAGTAAATTATAAATAACAAAATAAATGCCACCTATACTTTCACTTGGACTCAAACTGTGAAGCTTCAGAAATTTCCTTTGCTGTGTTTTTAATTGTCTACTTGGTCACCTTGGCAGGCGACCTGCTCATCATGACCACCATCAGTGCCAGCACAGCCCTAGGATCCCCCGTGTACTTCTTCTTGTCTCATTTATCCTTTATAGATGACTGCTGTTCTTCCTCCATGACCGCTAAGATGTTAGTTGACTCCTTTACAGTGAGAAAAACTATCTCTTCTAGGGGGTGTATGACTCAGATCTTTGCTGAGCATCTTTTTGGTGCTGCTGAGATTATTGTTCTCACGGCGATGGCCCGTGACCATATGTGGCCATCTGTAAACCCCTGCACTACATGACCATCATGAGCCAGGAGGTGTGTAGCCTTCTTGTGGGAGGGGCCTGGGCTGGAGCCTTTGTCCACGCAGCCATGCAGATCCTATTTACAGTCTGGCCGCCCTTCTGTGGCCCTAATGTCAAAGATCATTCCATGTGTGACTGGAACTCTTTGTTGAAACTGGTCTGCATGGAGACTCATTCCCTTGGTCTCTTTGTTACTGCCAACAGTGGGTTCATCTGCCTGTTGAACTTCCTCCTTTTGATGGTCTCCTATGTGGTCATCTTGTGCTCCCTAAGGACCTATAGCTCGTGGGGAAGATGCAAAGCCTTCTCCATCTGTGTCTCCCACATCACCATGGTCATTCTCTTTTTTGCACCCTGCATATTTGTATATATGCGTCCAGTGATCACCTTTTCCATTGATAAAGCTGTGGCTGTGTTTTATACCATGATAACACCTATGTTAAATCCTTTAATCTACACCCTCAGAAATGCAGAGGTGAAAAATGCTATGAAGAAGCTCTGGATCAAAATGTGATTTCACCTGAGAAATAATCACAGCAGCATAAAATGACTTTATCTTTTAAATACAAAGATAATATCATTTCTTTGGTTCAGCACCAAGTGAATACCATATGTAAAAGTATGTTGGTGTTGGCATATAAATCCTTTGAGTAACATTTCAGGCAGAAAATTATTTATAACTTCCAGATACCCTATTTAGATTTATTGAGTGCCCATTTGGTTGTCAAACTTGGGTATACTTTCGGAATTATTCAGAATAGTTATTAAAATGTACATTCTCAGGACACAGCACTAGAGATTCTAATTCAATAGGACTATGGGATTAGCATATCTACACTCTAAATAAATTTTTACAGATGTTTCTAAGTGGGTGATTTATGCATACACTTTGAATAATAGTGCAGTAGATACTATATGCATCCTCAACCAATTAATGGATCACCTGATTAAAGAATTTCCTGGGGATTATCTTTCATAGCATATGTTATGAGAATAATAAAACTTTCAGTTCTTCATAGATCATGCAATGCATGCTTACTACTTTTGTGCTGCAAACCAAGAAATATAGTATTCTGAGAAAATAGACATGTTTTTGGTCTTTATTCTCCTTCTTCTATTTCTATACTTTTTAAATATTTTGCTACTTATGGTATGTTGTTGTTTTTTTTTTCCTCTTTGTGCTTACAAAGGGAAGATCTATCATTTATTCTTGCTAAGTTATTTGGACTATTAATAAAATTCATTGTTATTGTAATCTCAACCATTCATATTGAGAACATTGCTTGTAAAAGCAATTTTTCTCTGTGAAAGAGACTTTATGTATCATTTTTATATGCATATTTGGAGGAATGTGTGATAGGGTTTGATATTCTATAATGGTTAAAAGTAGCCTCTGAGTAAGATAGATTTGAGATAAAAAATTAGTTTTTACCACATAGAGTATGAGCTTTGGCAAATCACATCTTTCTGAGTTAAAGGAGAATGACAGAAACTTTATCAAGATTAAATAAATAATCCTCATGGATCTTTTATTACTAATAAGTGTTCCATAGCTATTAGCTCTCACGAATATCATTACTGGAGTCTCTGTAACTATATAGAATCACTCATTAATCTAATGTTTCTGAGCATTAGGAGAGATAATACATGATTTCTCTGCGTCTGCTGTGAAGAGTAAGGCTCTGAGCTGACTGCCCTTATAGCATTTCTTGGGGGCCCAATATTCTCGGTCATTACTGGCCACTCTCCTGCTTTTCTGATTTCCATTGGCCTCATGTCCCTTAGACTTTGGGGCTGATCCATTTATAGGTATGATTTCCCCTAAACCTCCCTGATTGTAGGACCATATGGTCATTTTATTAACTTGAGATCAGCACAACAGGCAACCAGAACATGACCAGATATTTGTGTAGAGAATGTAGTATAGTGCAGTGGTAAGACTTCACTCAAGTCAGATTTCCTGAGTTTTCATGTTACTTGGGAAAGTTATTTAATCTTTCTACCTCATACTTTATTTATCTATAACTACAGTAGCTATTGGGAGAAGGCAATGGCAACCAACTCCAGTACTCTTGCCTGGAAAATCCCATGGACAGAGGAGCCTGGTTGGCTACAGTCCATGGGGTCACGAAGAGTCGGACACGACTGAGCGACTTCACTTTCACTTTTCACTTTCATGCACTGG
Organism: Cervus canadensis; assembly: GCF_019320065.1. Taxonomy (NCBI): domain Eukaryota; kingdom Metazoa; phylum Chordata; class Mammalia; order Artiodactyla; family Cervidae; genus Cervus; species Cervus canadensis. The sequence continues at coordinate 351,003 of NC_057416.1, read as the reverse complement.
AGAAGGAAATGGCAACCCACTCCAGTGTTCTTGCCTGGAGAATCCCAGGGACGGGGGAGCCTGATGGGCTGCCATCTATGGGGTCGCACAGAGTCAGACACGACTGAAGTGACTTAGCAGCAGCAGCAGCAGCAACGGTAGCTATAACGCCTATCTCATAATGATATGGGGCCAGTTAAGTGGGTTTACAGATATTAAGTGCTTGAAGAGGTCATGGTAAATGTGATAAAAATGTTTTTAAAAGAAAAAAATTATTGACTGGTTCTGACCTGCCTTCCAGCAAGGCCAGATTTGGGATTGTATCTCTTCTTGAACTAGCAAGAGCATCATTCCTTCCAGATCGGGACCTCCATGGATCTTACCTTGGTTCCTTAGGTGAAAACGATGCTTCCTTATATGAGCAATACTGTGTAGATGACTTTTTCCCTTGAATGAATAGAGCTTGTACTGGATTCTACCTCATTAGTTTATGTAACAGTACATGCATTTCATAAGCTCATGGGATTTTGTTTTAGTCTCAGTTCATATGTGAGATGAAATGGTAGTTCATTTCATAGGTCTATTTCAAGCTTTAGACAAAGACATTGTATGCAAAATATCCATGACAGTGCTTTTCACTCAGTGGGTGCATAACAAATGGCACTATATTTGCCACTTCCTTCATATCCTCCTCAGTTTCCCATTTATATCTGACTTAAAAAAAAAAAACAACACTGTATGATTTACATTTATTTTTCAACTCTATGCGGTTATTTTATTAGGAGGTCATGAGGAACTTTCAAAATTCTAAGAGTAAAACCCCCTAAATTAATGCAAGAAACATGGGATTCACTTTCTAAACAATTCACCTTAAAATGTTGACATCTCCAAAGTTAAAATCAGGTTCAGGAAGATCTCAACATCTGATAAACTTTGTATGACAAAATAGAAATCTGTAGCGCAATAATTAGTGATTGTAGTAAAAGCTACTGTTATTTACTACGATTTGGCTGGTGCTACAAAAGCAAGTTTTTATTTAATCTCCAAAAAAACTTATGAAAATCGATAGTGTTATTCCCGCTTTCCAGAAGAATTAACTGAAGCTTGGAAAATTTAAATAATTTACGAGAGATCACAATTAGAAAACATCTGTGGTTGGACTTGAACCTATTTAATTTGACTTTAGAACTTGCACTGTTAAAGACTACACTCTATATCATACTAATGACACACATCACACAGCTCATAACACTTTCTAGTGGAGGGAGATAGGCAGTAAGTAAGAAACCTATTAAAAATTGCATTCAGAGTGCAAAGTGCTTAAAAAATTGAAATACCTGATGTGATAGTGACTCAGATGGCAGGGACCACTTTAGATTGTGTGTTCAAGGAAGACACAAGAGCAAGAATTTATAGCATTTGTATAACAATGTCCAGGATAAGAGACACTGAGGTGAAGGTCATGATTAAAACCACCCAAGAGGAATTTGTTCGTGTGGGAAGGGAAGTTTTATCTGACCTGGATGAGTATCATTGACTTCTTTCTAACTCAAAGATCACCAAACAACCTTAATGTTATGATTAATTAAGTTCCACTCAAATCAGGAGGAAGTGAAATAAAACATATGTACTCAAGCAACCTCCTTCCGTAGAACTTGTGTTCATTTCTAGGCAGGGGTTCTCTTTGATGGACTCTTTAGCATAGTCAGCAGCATAGATTTCCACATTGCCTCTTTGAGACTTCTTTTAATTTCTTCAATTTCTGCCATGTAGAAGCATTCATTTAGAAGAGCTGAACTAAACTACTCAGTAGAAAGAAAGTTATCCGTTTAGTCAAATTTACACTGTAAGTAATTGGTCTTGGTCTATCAGCCTCTGCCGAATTTCAGTCCCTCCACTCCCCTCAAACACGCATCTCTTTCAGTTGAGTTTCATTCAGTCACTCAGTCACATCCAACTCTTTGTGATCCCATGGACTGCAGCACACTAGGCTTCCTTGTCTACCACCAACTCCCAGGTCTTACTCAAACTCATGTCAATAGAGTCGGTGATGCCATCCAACCGTCTCATCTTCTGTCGTACCCTTCTGTTCCTGCCTTCAATCTTTCCCAGCATCAGAATCTTTTCCAGTGAGTCACTTCCTTGCATTAGGTGGCCAAAGTACTGGAGTTTCAACTTAAACATTAGTCCTTCCAATGAATATTCAGGACTGATTTCCTTTAGGATGGGACTAGTTGGATCTCCTTGCAGTCCAATGGACTCTCAAGAGTCTTATCCAACACCATAGTTCAAAAGCATCAATTCTTTGGCACTTAGCCTTCTTTATAGTCCAACTCTCACATCTGTTCATGACTACTGGAAAAAAACCATAGCCTTGAGTAGACGGACCTTTGTTGGCAAAGTAATGTCTCTGCTTTTTAATATGCATCTCTTTAAACTTATCCTATATCATTCTTTACCTTGTTCACTAGCTCCAGCTGCAATGGCTTTGCTTTTGCCCATGAACCTTTGAACTAAATCTCTTTATTCCCACAATTCTCTTCCTCTAGACCTCCATCTGGTTGGATCATAGTCCCTACTCAGATTGCAGTTCACCCGTCACCTTCTTAGAACTATTCTTCAGCCCCAGAAATAAAATCATTGTCTATCTCCTTGATTTACTCTCCATCACATCACTTTATTACATTTTCTCTACAGAATCTTCATCATCTGATTGGTTAATGTACTTATTATCTCTCTCTTCTAATTAGTATGTAAATTCCATGTAGTAGAGGTATTGGCTATTGTACTCACTACTGCATTTCCAGTGATTAGAATAGACTTGGAACAGAGTAAATACTTACTAAATATTTTCCAAATAAAAAGCTACCACTTCCAGTTACCCCTTTTGAGAGTAAATATGGGACTTCCCTGACGGTACAGTGGATAAGAATCTGCCTTCCAATGCAGGGGACATTGGTTTGATCCCAGGTCTGGGAAGGTGCCAGAATGCTGTGGAGCAACTTAGCTCTTGTGCCACAGCTACTGAGCCTGTGCTCTAGAGCCTGCAAGCCTCCCCAACTGATCTCCCATGCTACAAACACATTGTGTCAGTCGTGTCCGACTCTGTGTGACCCATAGACAGCAGCCCACCAGGCTCCTCCATCCCCGGGATTCCCCAGGCAAGAATACTGGAGTGGGTTGCCATTTCCTTCTCCAATGCATAAAAGTGAAAAGTGAAAGTGAAGTTGCTCAGTCGTGTCTGACTCTTCGCGATCCCATGGACTGTAGCCTACCAGACACCTCTCTCCATGGGATTTTCCAGGCAAGAGTACTGGAGTGGGTTGCCATGGCTTTCTTTACATCAATAGTTCATAGAATAAAACCTGGCAAAAAAAAAAAATAGATGTTATCTTTTTAAAAATAATGAATGATTAGATATCTATTACAACTACATTGGAGATAAGATTTTTCACCTGTTCAACCTCACACTTATATGGAAATAAGTTGATTAAATCAAAGAAAAACTAGTCTTGCTATGGCAAAGTAGAGAAAGTGTCAAACTCATTTTCACTGGGACAAAATGACAGGGCTGATATTTTATTTTCAGCTGGCAATATTTCCATAATGGTTCTGAGACTTGTTGTTGTTGTTATTCCTCTTGTTACATATTCCTTACCCTACTTATGTGATGTGATTGGCTTAACAGATTTTTTTTTTATATGTATATGTTCTTTTAAGATTTGGTGGAAAATCCCATTGAATTGAATTAAACAACCATCAGTTTTGGATACATTCCAATTGCAGGATTCTATGATTAACATCATGAGAATGTACAAAATCATCACGACATTTGTTTGTATTAAGTAGACAATGCTGTCCTCTTAAGAGCTAATGTAATGATTTCAGGAGATGCTTTAGTAGGCTTAAACTATGATGTAAAAAAGACACAAGAATGCCATCTCCAAAGCTAAAGTAGAACTGTTTGGCCATACCAACACAATAGAATGAGACTAGTTAAACATCTGAATGGTAGTTATTCTTTATTGATATTACTAGAGAAGAATGGATAAGATAGAAAGTTCCCTGGTAAAATAGCTACTGTTACCTTCATACATAGACACAGGATGACATAGGATTTTTTTGTGTGTGTTTTTGTGAAAATTTTCTAATGGGAAACTTTTAGTTTTTCTTCTACTATGATTCTTTTGAAATGGAGCTACAACGTAGGTAACAATTTTCTGAAATACTTGGAAGATCACGGAGAAAATGGACAGACATAGGCATATGAAATCAAATATGCCTTCAAAGAATAATACAGTTTTTTGTCCTCAGTGAGTTAAGCAGATGGCCCAAAGATTTCCAGGTCTTCATGAGTAAGTCAAAAATTCTTCAAATTGTGAGCAAGTTTACAAAAGGTAAGACTTTAATAGTTAATAGTGGAAACCAGGCTTTGCATTTGTATAAATTTCTGCATTACAGTACATAGGAAATCACATCACTTTAGTTTCTAAGAACTGTACTAAAAAAAAAAAGCTGACCATAGAGAAAAATTAAATAAATCAAACTTAGACTCCAATTCCAGGTCTGTCACTTAAAATCAGGTAACTTTGGGAAAGTTAATTTGATATTCTGAGCCTCAGCTTTTTCTTTTTTTTTTTTAACTATAAATTTAAGATTTTTTGTCATTGTGAACCTAAAATGTGATGCTTTAAATATAATTATATATATTTATATGTATATATATGGGCTTCCCCAATGGTTCAATGGTAAAGAATCTACCTGCAATGCCGGAGACACGGGTTCAATCCCTGGATCAGGAAGATCCCCTGGAGAAGGGCATGGCAACCCACTCCAGTATTCTTGCCTGGAGAATCCCATGAACAGAGGAGCCTGACAGGTTACAGTCCATAGAGTTGCAGAGACTTGGACGTGACTAAAGTGACTGAGTCCATGTGTATAATTCTTCATAACAAGTGAAAATTTTTATTTTCTTTTAATCATGTTATTTCTTTTCATTAAGATATTTTGGTCTATATTAATGTAAATAATTGAATAAAAATATTTGTTTTCTCACCATCTTTTACATTTCAGAGGGATATAAACTTGCTGATATGCTTAAATTGAATTTCTGATATTTTGTAAAAAAAAAAAAAAAAAACAATGAAGACTGATTATCTATGTTGGTTCAAGAACTCTGCTACTTACATATATGTAGCCCATTAGATACTCAGAAAAACTCAGTTAACTATCAAAATCTCATTTTACAAATATGAAAAGTATGACCCAGAGTGGTGATTGACACTTATTTAAAGTATTACACCTAGATTTATAAAAGTGTATTTTCCGTTCAGTTCAGTTGCTCAGTCATGTCTGACTCTGTGTAACCCCACGGACCGCAGCACGCCAAGCCTTCCTGTCCATCCCCAACTCCCGGAGTATACCCAAACTCATGTCCATTGAGTCAGTGATCACATCCAACCATCCCTTCCTCTGTCAGCCCCTTCTCCTCCCGTCCTCAATCTTTCCCAGCATCAGGGTCTTTTCAAATGAGTCAGTTCTTCACATCAGGTGGCCAAATATGGGAGTTTCAGCTTCAAAATCAGTCCTCCCAATGAATAATCCAGACTGATTTCCTTTAGGATGGACTGCTTTGGATCTCCTTGCAGTCCAATGGACTCTCAAGAGTCTTCTCCAACATCACAGTTCAAAAGCATAAATCCTTTGGTGTTCAAGTTTCTTTATAGTCAAACTCTCACATCCATACATGACTACCGGAAAAATCATAGCTTTGACTAGACGGACCTTTGTTGGCAAAGTAATGTCTCTGCTTTTTAATAAAGTATATTTTACTGGTTTTGAAATAGGTTTCATGATAAAAATGATATATATTTTCTAAAAGAAGACTTAAAGACATTCGAGTTACACATATTAATGATGAAGTTTATGTAAAACCCAGTTTCATAAGGCTTTTGGTTTTCATGTCATATAAACTAGGTCACTGGAGTAGAAAGAGACTTTTATAATCAAATCTAATAGTTTGTTAAATGGAAACCTCAAGGAATGTTCACTATCACTGAGTAACAAGTGGAACAAGATTAGAACGTGGCTGGTTAAGACTTCTATGACATTTGCCACAAAAAGGTTAAAAAATTAAATGAAGTCAGAAGCCATCTTTTAAACTCAAGAAGTATCCTTATCTAGAAATGAAGGAGAGTTTAATGAAAAGATGCTTCCATAGTCACACTACTATTTTTGTCGTCTGATAGTATCACTCCTGGTATATGCCCTGACCATTAATTAATTAGTAGACACTTCGAGATGGCTCTGAGTTTACATTATCTGAAAAATGTGACACAACATAAAGTAACTGGTAAATATTTGTAAATTGTATAAATAAGATTAAACTTACAATATATTGTTCTACAGTATGTCCCATCATTTTAGAGGTAAAATGTTTTCAATCTCTGAAATTACATTCTACTAAAGAATAAATGGAACTATAGAGATGGAAAAGCACTTTGCCTATTTGAGGGCTATCCTGTAATTAAAAGATGCTTACTCCTTGAAAGGAAAGTTATGACCAACCTAGAGAGCATATTAAAAAGCAGAGACATTACTTTGCCAACAAAGGCCCATCTCGTTAAGGCTATGGTTTTCCCAGTAGTCATGTATGGATGTCAGAGTTGGACTGTTAAAAAAGCTGAGGGCCGAAGAAAGATACTTTTGAACTGTGGTGTTGGAGAAGACCCTTGAGGGTCCCTTGGACTGCAAGGAGATCCAACCAGTCCATCCTAAAGGAGATCAGCCCTGGTGTTCATTGGAAGGATTGATGTTGAAGCTGAAACTCCAATACTTTGTCCACCTGATGGAAAGAGCTGACTCATTGGAAAAGACCCTGAGGCTGGGAAAGATTGTGGGCAGACAGAGAAGGAGACAGAGGATGAGACAGCTGGATGGCATCACCGACTTGACAAACATGAGTTTGAGTCAACTCCGGGAGTTGGTGATGGACAGGGAGGCCTGGCGTGCTGCAATTCATGGGGTTGCAAAGAGTCAAACACGACTGAGTCACTGAACTGAACTGAACTGAACAGCTAATACAGTGACCTTTAATCTTTATATTCAAATTTTTTCTACTGACTGAATATGTAGATTATCTTAAGTGAATCTTCAGTATTATGGTTTTGTGACTTTAAACATATTGCATCTTTTCATGTTATTCCCTGCTATCCTCTTCTGTTTACCCTCTTCTTTAAAATCAGGCAAAGCGTTGCTTCCTCTGGGAAGAATTTCCTGGTATCAATTTGATTTAGGTGTTCCTTAGCACAACAGGAATATATTTATAATTAAATTGGTTATAAATTATATAATCCAATCTTCATGTATTAAATCACTGAGAGTATGGAAACAATCTTATTCAATATGGTAATCCTAATTTCTGTGATAGGATGTTTGATACAAAGAGCTGCTCCACAGGCATCTTTAAAAAACCTCTTATTTTATTTTGGAGTATAGTTAATTAACAACGTTGTATTAGTTTCAAGTGTACAACAATGTGATTTACTTGTATTTATACATGCATTTATTATTTTTCAAATTCTTTTCCCATTTTGGTTGTTACATAATATCAAGCAGAGTTCTCTGTGCTATAGAGTAGGTCCATTCACTTTTGACTGAATGAACAAAGACAATATCAAGCTTTGTTCTTGTTGCTTAGTCAGTAAGTTGTGTCCAACTCTTTTGTGATCCCATGCTCTGTAGCTCACCTGGCTTCTCTGCATGGGAATTCCCAGGCAAGAATACTGGAGTGGGTTGCTGTTTCCTTTTCCAGGGATCTTCCTGACAGAGGGATTTAACCTGCATCTCTGCATTGGCTGGCAGATTCTTTACCACTGAGCTACATGAGAAGCCATATTTAGCTTATAATAGTTTAAAATATTTTTCCTTGTTTTATAGGTAAACTATTTCTAATATGTGAAATCAGTACCTATAAAAGAATAGATGGGATCAAGGAACAATGTGACTCACTTTGTCCTTTTGAGCCTCACACAGAAACCAAAGGAGCAGAAAGTCCTTTCTTTTATGTTCTTGCTCTTTTACATTTTGACCATGGTGGGCAACCTGCTCATTGTTGTGACCGTCACTGTCAGTAAGACTTTAAACTCACCCATGTACTTTTTTCTTGCTAGCTTATCATTCATGGACGCCATTTATTCTTCAGCCATTACCCCAAAATTGATTTCTGATCTGTTCTTTGGGGAAAATATCATATCTTTCAAATTTTGTATGGCTCAGCTCTTTATAGAGCACCTTTTCGGTGGATCTGAAGTCTTTCTTCTGTTGGTGATGGCCTATGACCGCTATGTGGCCATATGTAAGCCCTTGCATTATTTGGTGATCATGAGGCAAAGGATGTGTGTTGCGCTGCTGGTGGTGTCCTGGGTTGGAGGTTTTCTGCACTCAATTATTCAACTTGGCACTGTTTATGGGCTCCCATTCTGTGGCCCCAATGTCATTGATCACTTTCTCTGTGACATGTTCCCTTTACTGGAACTCGTCTGTACTGACACCTATGTCATTGGCGTCTTAGTTGTGGCCAATGGAGGACTGATCTGCACTATTGTGTTTCTGCTCTTACTCGTCTCCTATGGAGTCATCCTGCACTCTCTGAAGAACCTGAGTCAGGAAGGGAAGCGGAAAGCCCTTCAGACCTGTGGTTCCCACATCACTGTGGTTGTCTGCTTCTTTGTTCCCTGTATTTTCATGTATGCAAGACCCGCTAAGACCTTCCCCATTGACAAATCATTGAGTGTGTTTTACACAGTCATAACCCCCATGCTGAACCCATTAATATACACTCTGAGAAACTCAGAGATGACAAATGCTATGAAGAAACTCTGGAGAAGAAACATCATATCTTGTAGCAAATAAGTTTGACATTCACCATGAAGAGGTTCATATAACTTCAGGGCCCATCTCCTTAGAAACCAACAGCTTGTTAAAATGGATTCACCTACCCCATTCGTTTAAAGCATTTTTATAATTATAATAATTAACTGTATAATTGGGTTACTAAGATGCCTCTCTGGTAAAATGTCAGCTCTGTACATAGCATTTTGGTTATCCCTTTGCCTAGTAAGGGGTAATATGTATAAGGAGGAAGTTGATAAAAATATATAATAAATAAAATGTTTACAATTTCAATGATTTTTAATCAATTTATTTATCTTTAAAATTATTTTCTGAGACTTAGTTTTATTTTTTAGTGATATTTTTTTCATTTTTGTCCATTCTTTTTATTAGTGAAAATATTTAATTATATACATTTTCCTATGTGTTCAATTTCAGTTGCATTACATGTGAAATTTTCTGTGACAATTTTAATGTAAAAGGAAAGCATAATAATAATTGATAAAGTTTGAAACCACATGAAATGGTGCAAGTGAAAAATACCTTCTTTCAAAATAGTTCAAAACAAGGCAAGAAGGAGAGAATGATAAATTTGAATGAATTAAGAGATTCTGTTCAATAAAAACACCTGGAAGGAAGCAAAAAGGCAAGTTACAAACTGAATTGATATTCATAGGAAGTGTTCATATACAGTTGGAATGATTTGTTCCTTGAAAGCTTAGTAAAATGACCTGTAAAACCAAACCAAACCTCCTATCCATCCTTTTCAGTGTTTCCTAGTGTTCTTCCCCAGAGTAGTCACAAGTCTGTTTCTTAAGATTATTCAAATATTAATTTTTACAAATACAAGCATATTTATCTATGATTTTGTGTACAAATATATGAAGCAAATATTTACATTTTATTATTACACACAGTGAGGATCTTTCAATAACAGTCTGTATAGATCTAACTCATTCTCAGTTAGTCTTATAATATGTGATTTTCCCTTATAACATTCCTGAATTAGTGTATCTAGTACTTTTCATGTCATTTCACATCTTTTCCTATGATGTGTAATTCTGCAATAAATATGTAACTTCTTGATTATGTATTCTTAGAAATGTTAGTTTCCAGAAGTAGAGATTTTGGATCACAGGGAATATGTGTTTAAAATATTGATATTCATAGTTATTTTCAAAATGATTCATGATTCATTATACCTACACTTCTGTCCATAGTCTGAGAATATCTCCTGTTTACCTTCTTAACAACCAGTGATCAGTTTTGGGGATATGACAATATGGTTCATTAACGAATTTATGATTCATTTGTGTACTTTAATTGAAATTCTTTAAATATAATTGCTTTAGGCATCTTTTCACATGTTTAAGTTTTATGTATGTATCTTTGAATTGTCTACTAATATTTTTGATTATTTTCTTTTTCATACTTACTTCTATGAGCAAGTATATACTAAGGAAATAATCTTTTCAAAAAAACATTATCTATGTACTTAATTTTCTTTCCTGTTATTTGATTTTGAGTTTCTTTTACTATACAGAATTCTTTCTTGGCTATGTAGATTTTTTTTTGGTTATTTACTTGGTCAGATTTATGAATATTTTATGTGATTTTGTTTCATCATTAAAAGCTTTGCTCATTTCTCCCTAAACATAATATTATTCCATATTTTTTAGACATTAATATTTTAGTACTTTTGTGATTTTATATTTTATATGAAATGTTTTATCCATCAGGTATTTATTTTGATACATACGGAGTTAAATAAGAATTGTATTTTATTGTTTTCTAAATGAACTTTTTTTGGTAGCTGCATAATTATCTTTCACCACTGATATGAAATCTTAACTTTACTGTATTCTAAAATTCCACATCTATGTGGATGCAATTCTGGACTTTGTTTTGTTCCACTGATTTCTTCAGTCATGAACTATTTAATGCATGGTATAATTGCAGTTCATCTATAGAACATTTTGAAATCCAATAAGCCCAGAACTTTTTCATTACTCTTCTTTTTCAGAATTATGTCTGTTCTTGCATATATATGTTGTCAAATTAACTTTATAATAAAGGCCTAGCCACAAAAAATATGTTTCAACTTTTGACTTACAAAGAATAGTTTAGGAAAAGTTTATATCTTTAGAGATTTGAGAACTCCTGTCCATGAAGAGGATAGGTGTTTTCATTGTCTTTTTTATCCTCTTTGTTAGTGCTTTACATATTCTATGTTTTTAAATCCCTTATAGATAGCTGCTGACCTCTTAAGTGCTAGCTGACATTATTGCTGCAAGAAAAACCATCTCCTTTAGGAAGTTCATGACTTAAAACTTTGCTGACCATCAATTGATGTGGCTGAGATCATTCTACAGATGGGTCTGGCCTACAACTACTATGCGTCCATCTGTACTACCTCACTATCATGTTTATATAGGTGTGGCCACATATGGGAGTCACCCAGGTTAGAAGATTTATTCATGTAACACTGCGGATCCTTTTTACAGTCTGGCTGCTTTTTTTTTGCCCCAGTGACATAGAATTCATGTGTAACATGACTCTGTCGAAAGTCGTTTAAATGAATACTTACACATTTTATTGCTGCCAACTAAGAATTTATCTGCCTGTTAAATGTAATGCCTTTTGATGAGCTCACATGTTGTGATCCTATACACTTTGAAATCTCACAGAATGGTAAGTGCAACACCCTCTCCATCTGAGTCTCTCGCATCTCTCTGGTTATTTTATTCTTTGTGCCCTGCATATTTGTGTATATGCTTCAGATCCTTTTCAATCAATGTCTATATTTTATACTATGCTAACTCTTACCTTATATTCTTTATCCCACATCCTCAGAAATACAGAGGTAAAAATTGCTGTGAAGTTCTGAGTCAAAAGATGACTTCAGAAGGGAAGTAATGAAAACAGAAAATAATTTTAACTGTTTATCATATAAGGGATAAAGTTATTTTGTGCTGTTTTCATAATTTCCCCTCTGAAGTCATATTTTGATTCAGAATTTCTTCACAACACTGCTTACCTTTGCATTTCTGAAGGTGTAGAATAAAGAGTTGGATTTCCCTGATGGTCCAGTGACTAAGACTTGCACTCCCAATGCAGGGTGCCAGGTTTAATTCCTGGTCAGGAAGCTAAATCCCACATACAGCAACTAAGGGTTCCCATGCTGCAACTAAAGACCCCACATGCCACAACTAAAACCTGGTGCAGTCAAATAAATAAATATATATTTAAAATGTTTTATTTTATATTGGAGTATAGCTGATTAACAGCACTGGACAGCAAAGGGACTCAGCCATGCATATACATGTATCCATTCTCTCCCAAACTCCCCTCCCATCCACATTGCCACATAACACTGAGCAGAATTCCCTGCACTACACAGTAAAATAAACAAACTATATATTTAAAAATTGGTGAAGTATTAAAGATAATTTCTGTTTTTTAGGACCAAGAGAACACTGTTTGTCAGAGGAATACTGATGTTGGCATTCGGAAATCTGAAGAGAGGCCATAATAGGAACTCATCATTATAAAAATATTCACTTTAGATGCACTTATCACCTATTTGTTGGTCAAATGTTGGAGTACTGTCAGAACAAGTTTGGTTTCTTCTTAAAATGCACTTGTTCACTGCCCATGAAATTTCAAAACAAAATAAAGCATTTGGGGAAAATAGGAAACATTCTTATCTGACTTTGTGATCCTAATGTCAGGTTTAACACATTGAATGAATAAAATATGTTAAGCTTATAATCCATGTAAAGGTGTTTTTAAGTTTTTGATTTGATTTATAGTTAAACTGTTCCTCATATCTGAAGTCAGCACCTATAAGGAATAGGTGGAACCAAGGAAATGGAACCAAGAAGCAATGTGACTCACATTGTCCTCCTGGGCCTCACACAGAATCCAAAGGAGCAGAAAGTCCTTTTTGTTATGTTCTTGTTCTTCTACATTTTGGCCATGGTGGGCAACATGCTTATTGTGGTGACTGTAACATTTAGTAAGACCCTGAATTTACCGATGTACTTTTTTCTTGCCAGCTTATCATTTATGGATGTCATTTATTCCTCATCTATGTCTCCCAAACTGATTTGAAGCTTGTTCGTAGGGAAAAATACCATATCCTTCCAATCTTGTATGGCTCAGCTCTTTGCAGAGCATTTCTTTGGTGGGTTGGAGGTCTTCCTTCTGCTGGTGATGGCCTATGACTGCTATGTGACCATCTGTAAGCCCTTGCATTATTTGGTGATCATGAGACATAGGGTGTGTGTTGTGTTGCTGGTGGTGTCCTGGGTTGGAGGTTTTCTGCACTCAATTATTCAACTTAGCACTATTTTTGGGCTCTCATTCTGTGGCCCCAATATCATTGATCATTTTTTCTGTGACATGTACCTGCTATTGAAACTGGTCTGTACTGACACTATGTCATTGGCCTCTTAGTAGCAGCAAATGGAGGACTGATCTACACTATTGTGTTTCTGCTCTTACTCATCTCCTATGGAGTCATCCTGCACTCTCTGAAGAACCTGAGTCAGGAAGGGAGGTGGAAAGCCCTCCAGACCTGTGGTTCCCACATCACTGTGGTTGTCTGCTTCATTGTTCCCTGTATTTTCATGTATGTAAGACCTGCTAAGACCTTCTACACTGATAAATCATTGACCATGTTCTATACAGTTATAACCCCCATGCTGAACTCACTAATCTACAGTCTAAGAAATTCTGAGTTAAATTATGATATGAAGAAGCTCTGGAAAAGACACATCATGCCCCATATTAAATAAATGCATCATCCATCATGAAGGGAGTCATTTGACATCAAGATTCATTTTCTTATAATGCAAAAGTCATTTTAAAATTTGTTCTGATTTCTCTTTCTTCAAAGAGTTTATGGTAATTGTAATTAAAGATTACAATTATACAACCATTGTATAACAGCAGTTTTCCTAGTATCTAGAAAGGTGTAATGCCTATATAGCAAGGAATTGATATGCAATGAATTAATGAGTAAATTTTTATATAGTTACACTGATTTTTCATCAACTTATGCATTTATATTTTTATTCTTTTTCAGACAGTGTAATTTTTACTTAGCATCTTGTCATTTAAGTTAGCATTTTTAATTATATAGTTTAAAATGCATAATTGTGTATGGCTTGCCTACACTGTATTTCATTTGCATTATATACAACATTTTTACTTTTATACTTTTAGTGTTTACAATGAAACTGAAGTAAAATAGATAATAATAAATAGCATAAATGAATACTAAATTCTATGAAAGTGTAGTCACTCAGAGAATCGGACTCTTTGCCACCCCATAGACTGCAATACACCAAGCTCCTCTGTCCATGGAATTCTATAGGCAAGAATAGTTGAGTGGATTGCCATTCCCTTTTCCAGGGAATCTTCCCAACCCAGGGATGGAACCTGGGTCTACCACATTGCAGACAATTTCTTTACTGTCTGAGCCACAAGAGAATCCATACAATATGAGGTGAAATGTAAAATGAATTTTCTATTTTTCTCTCAGCTTCTTCCAGTCCTCATTCTCAGAGGCTGACCCTAAATTTGTTTGTTAATTATGATCTAGTAATAATCTTTGCAGATGCAAGTGTATTCTATATATGTATATTTGTTTCTTTCTTTATATGCATCACTTGTTCTTGCTATGCAATATCTTAAAGATATTTCCATACCAGTCCATATGTATTTCTTAGATTTTCTCATTTTTCAAAGCACTCTTTATAAATTTATATCAAAATTAATGTCCATCCCTTTCATGAGATTCCTAAACTTTTCTATGACAGTTATATTTCCAATAAATGTATTTTTTTGAATATCTGCAAATATAAAATCCTAGGTGTAGAATTGTTGATACTACATTTGATTCAATGGTCAGTTAGTGTATGCATTTAAAATGATGATATTGATATTTATTGCCTAAATATCATTCTTTTGTTCTAAATTAACTTTAATTGAAGGAAAATTGCTTTACAATGGTGTGTTGGTTTCTGCCATACAACAGCCCAGATCAGTCAAAGTTATGCACATGTCACCTTGCCTCATAGCTCAGTGGGTAAAGAATCTGCCTGAAATGCAGAAGACCTGGATTTGATTCCTGGGTCGAGAAGATTGCCTGGAAAAAGAAATGGCAACCCACTCCAGGATTCTTGCCTGGAGAGCCCCATGGACAGAGGAGCCTGACAGGCTGCAGACCATGGGGTTGCAAGAGCCGGGCTCGGTCAGTGACTGAACCAGCACCACCTCCATCTTGAGCCTCCCTCTCCTCCCCAGCTCCACCCCTGTAGGTCACCACAGAGTGCCAAGCTGGGCTCCCTGTGTTTTATAGCAACTTCTCACAGTTATCTCTTTTACACAGGTAGTGTATATATGCCGATGCTACTTCCTCTGTTTGACCCACTTTTTCCTTCCCGTACTGCGTCCACGAGTCCTGTCTCTATATCTGCATCTCCATTTCTTTCCTGCAAATAGGTTCATCAATACCATTTTTCTAGATTCCATATAGATCGTTAATATATTATATTTGTTTTTCTCTTTCTGACTTACTTCACTCCAAACTATTGCTCTTGAGATTGTACTAACAGCTACTGTATCTGTGCTTAGCTGTTCAGCTGTGTCCTACTCTTTGTGACCCCATGGACCCCTGCCAGGCTTCTCTGTTCTTGGGACTTTTCAGGGGAAAGTACTGGAATGCGTTGCCATTTCCTCCTCCAGGGGATCTTCCTGACTCTGGAATCGAACCTGCATCTCCTGTATCCCTTTTACTCATGGAGCCATTAAGGAATCCCTAGTAACAGCTACTGCCCTGTCCATAGTTCATGTGAAATTTTTTGTCCATATTCTCAACGACCAGTATCTGATAAGTATTTATCACATCTGATTGAAGTTATTTTTTACTTTAACTGCAACCCTTTTGATATAATTGAGTTTGAGCATCTTCCCATGTGTTTGATTTGATTTGTATTTGTTTATGGATTTTATATGTATGTCTTTAATCTGATTCATTCAAATTTTGATTTTTACAAGAGAATTTTAAACAAAAGAAATGATCTCTTTTAAATTGTATATATGGTTAATATTTTCTGGCTATATACTTTTAATTTTTTATCCTATGTAGAATTATTTTTGCATGTAAATTCTTTTGTATTTTATATTAAATTGAAAAAAAAATTTATCTTGCTTAGGAAGAATTTTCTCATTTCACTTGTGCCAAAATCCTTCAATTATTATTATTTTTTTGCATTTAATTTTTAAAGCATTTTTTAAATTTGTAAAGCATATCTTACATCTTATATTAAGGCATTTGATTCATCTTGAATTTATTTAGGAGCTTAAATAGGGGTTGATTTTATTTGTTCTGTAAATTTCAGAATTTTTTAAAAATATTCACATATCTATCTTTTTGCCATTGATTTGAAATTCTGACTATTGTATTTTTAACTCCCAATGTATTTGGGTCCAATTCAAAACTATTATTTTTCACTGATCTCTTTTTTCATGTGTGCACTGACACATAATTGCTATGATATCTAAGATATTTTGAGATGTGAAGAGTTTATCAGTCCCTTATTACTATTCTTTCTCAGAATTTTGCCTAAGGCCATATATTTCTATTTCAAAATTAGTAAAAATAAGATAATAAATTAAGTATAAATAAGATAAAAGTTTAAATTAAATTAGCTTAAAAATGTTGAAATTTAAAATATTTTCAAAACAATTATTTTCATTAAGATTCCCATTGAGAAGGTTAATTTAAGAAGAGTTTATACCTTTAGAGTATGAGAAACTGTTATCCAGATAAGAATTGGTGTTTTCAGTTAACAAGTCACCTATTGTAAAATCGGGTGGAACTTACAGTTCCTGCCCATGTTTCTAATCCCTTGTAGATAGCTGCTGTTCTTTAGCTATAACACCTAAAATGCTACCTGACACTTACTTTAGGAAAAAAAAAAAGATAGTTTCTTTCAAGGAAGTTCAGGACTTAAATCGCTGCTGAGCATCTTGTGCTGCTGAGATCTTCTTGCCATGTCCTTTGCTAAGTCGCTTCAGTCCTGTCTGACCTTTGCGATCCTATGGATCGTAACCAGCCAGGATTCTCTGTCCATGGGATTCTCCAGGAAGAATACAGCAACAACAAAAAAAGAATGAAAGAAAAAGAAAAAAAAACTGAAAAAAAATTTAAAAAATTGTTATTATACAGTTTTAGAGATTTTTTTCTGAAATGCAAATATGTTTATTTCATTTTGACTTATTGCAACCCCAGGTGGCACCTAGTGGTAAGGAATCTGCCTGCCAATGCAGGAGATGGGTTTTCTTCCTTGGTTGGGAAGATGCCCTGTAACAGAAAGTAGCAACCCACTCCAGTATTCTTGCCTGAAAAATTCCATGGACAGAGGATCCTGGAAGGCTACAGTCCATGGAGCACAAACAGCACATGGACTAAGCACATGAACTTGAAATGGCAATTTCTCTTTAAATTGTAATTTTCCAGGTAGCATAAAGTATTTCCTGTAACTCTGAAGGTACACTCATCTCACTCAGTGTTTCTTTTTTCTTTTTTTAAAATTTTTATTTATTTTATTTTATTTTTCACTCAGTGTTTCACTAGTCAAACAGTGCCTGTGTTTGCAGGGTGGAGTTGAAGTCCAGACTGGTGTGCAATCTGTTGTGTATATGCTTTGAAGGACGTTTCACATTATAAAATCCTCTCTTCTTCTGCAAAACCAAGCAATCTGCAACAGTCTGGAGGAGCAAAAAATCCTTCATAAATGTTTGTTGACTTGCTTCTAAAACTTATTTTGAAACTCCATAACAAAGAGTTTGGGCTTTATTTCCTTCCTTCACCTCCTCCCTTTTTTGATCTGCTTTGTTTTTTGATGCATCCTAAGTCCTTAGAACAATGTCTGGCACATGGTAGGTACTCAATATTTGCCTCATTGATTACATAATACTTGGAAATACAAGTATTTCCAAATACAATACAAACTAGTATATTTAAAATAGATAATCAACAAGGACCTACTCTTTAACACAGGGAACTCTACTCAATATTTTGTAATAGCCTAAATAAAAAAATAATTTGAAAATAATGCATAAAATATGTATAACTCAGTCCCTTTGCCTTACACCTGACACTAACAAATTGTTGATCAGCTGTATTCTAATATAAAATAAAAATTAAAAAATAGAAAATTTAATTTAGTGGTTTTGCCATTGGATTGACATATATACCTCTTAAACAAGTTACCCAAGTTTATCTGAAACCAATGATATTTGCATATACTTTGGGCTATCGAGCTATAGTTTATGTTCCATCATAAACCAATTAATGAAGTCACCTTAATTTTTTTTTTTGACATGGAATGCAACCCACTTTAGTACTCTTACCTGGGGAGTTCCATAGACAGAGGAACCTGGTGGGCTACAGTCCACGAGGTTGCAAAGTGTTGGACATGACTGAGCAACTAACACATATACTGTTTTATTTGTTTATTGGTTGCACTGGGTCTTTGTTGCTGCACGCGGGATTTCTATAGTTGTGGAGAGTGGGAGCTGCTCTCTAGTTGTGGTGCATGGCCTTCTCATTTCTGTTGCTTCTCTTGTTGAGGAGCACAGGCTCTAGGTGCACAGGCGTCAATAGTTGCAGCCTGAGGGCTCAGTAGTTGTGACTTGCTGTCTCTATGGTGCCTGGGCTTCAGTAATTGTGGCACCAGGGCTCATTAGTTGTGGCTAGAGGACCCTGGAGTATGCAGACTTCAGTAGTTGTGGTGTGCAGGCTCTCTAGTCATGCCTCTCAGGCTCTAGAGCATGCTCAGTGGTTGTGATGCTGGACTTAATTGCTTTGCAGCATGTGGAATTTTCCCAGACCAGGGATTGAACCTACTTCCCCTTAACTGGCAGGCAGATTCCCATCCACTGCACCACCAGGAAAGTCCATTAGTTCTTACGTTTGTTTTGAAAATTGTGGTCATATATACATTAAGAAGGTTGAGTGTCAGAGAACTGATGTTTTCAAATTGTGGTGCTGCAGAAGACTCTTGGGAGTCCCTTGGGCAGCAAAGAGATCAAATCAGCCAACCCTAAAGGAAATCAACCCTGAGTATTAATTGGAAGGACTGATGCTGAAGCTGAAGCTCCAATGTTTTGGTCACCTGATACAAAGAGCCAACTCATTGGAAAAGACCCTGATTCTGGGAAAGATTGAAGGCAGGAGGAGAAGGGGATGACAGAGGATGAGACAGTTAGATGGGATCACAAACTCAATGAGCATGACTTTGAGCAGACTCCAGGAGATCAAAAAAGGACAGGTAAAGCCTGACCATGGCGTCAGCAAAATGTTGGACATGACTTAGTAAAACATACAATTTTAATCATTTTAAAGTGATACCTACTTGTTATGCAAACATTACCACTACCCATCTGTAAACTTTTCCAACTTCCCAAACTGAAATTTCAGTTATTAAACAAAATTCTCCATTTAAACTCATGGAGCCCCAGGCAATCACCATTCTGCTTTCTGTTTATGAATTTGACTGCTTTAAGAGCTTCATGTAAGTGAAATCATATGATAATTGTTTTTTTGTGATTGCCTTTTTATAGCTTGTTATAATATATTTTCCCCACTAAATACTCTTGGCACCCTTGTTGAAAATTATCTAAAGACATATGCCAAGGTTTATTTCTAGGCTTTCTATTTTATTCCATTAGTCCACTGCCCATCTTTATTCGAATACTGGTGCTATGATTATCATCACTTTGTATAGTATGTTTTAGAGTCAGGAAGTATGAGACCCCCAGCTTTCTTCTTTTCAAGATTGTTTTCGCAATTTGGAGGCCTTGAGATTTCATATGAATTGTAACATGGATTTTTCTGTTTCTGCAAAAATCAGTTTTGCTATTTTGATCTGTAGACCACTTGAGATAGTGTTAACAGTGTAATATTTTTAAATATCCCAGATCATAAATGTCTTTTCATATTTGTGTGTGTTCCATAATATCTCTCAGTAACCTTTTGTAGTTTTCAATTTACAGGACTTGTCTCTTTGGTTAAGTTTACTTAAATATTTTATTCTTTTTTGATGCTTTCATGCATCGAATTATTTTCTTAATTTTTCCTTGAGTTGTTAATGACATAAAGAAATTTAACATCATTTCGTTATAAACTCTCAACAAATTGGAAGTAGAAGGAATGCACCTTGGCATAAGAAAGTCCATATATAACACATCTATAGCTAACATCATCCTCAACATAGAAAGATTGAAATCTTCCTCATTAAAATCTAGAATAAGACAATAGGGCACACTCTCACAAGTCCTTTTATAACATAGTACTGCCATAATAATTCCTGTGAAAAGTTTATATTTTTCTAAATATAGGTTTATTATTTTTATTAATATATGTTTATAATCTTATAGGTTTTATAGGTTTATAGGTCTTATAGGTTTGTATTTAATATAGGTTTACTAATTTTTATTAATATAGGTTTATTAATTTTTATTAATATAGGTTTATTACTTTTCATTTAGTATTACTTTCTGGAACAGTACTTCTAATGACAGCCACTTCCTCCCTTTCAATCACAGCTTAAATATAACCTTTCAAGAAGGGTCTTCTCTGATTACATTATCCACAGTAGAATTATCCCTTTTCTTTTCTATCACATTATTCTATTCCTTACATTATAAGCCCCAAATAAGACTATAACTACTTTATTAAATGTCTCCTTCTTTATTGTCTGACCTATTATATTATCCATGAAGGAAAAAAACATTTTTTTACATGATTTTCCCTCTGGTTTTATTAAGTGCTGAGTCCTAGCTCATAGCACAGCTGCTGGCATAAGAAATGTGCCCTAACTATTAAAAACAATTAGTAATTGGATAAATTATTAGTTGTTGGATCTAAAACTTTAAAAACATTTAAATTTATTTTTAGTATAATTTGCATTTATTTAACAAAGTTTTAAGGTGATTAAATATAGTATTGAATAAAAGGAAATATATTCTTTCCATGGCAGGGGAGAATATATTAAGTCCACTAGACCAAAATGAGTGAGTCTATATTTTATCCTCATTGGCAGCAACCTCATAATGTTTCTAAAGCTATTTTTTTCCCATGTTATACCTTACTAATATTAACTGTGTCATTTGCTCTAGTAATATCTTCACATATTTTTCGTTGTTGTTTAGTTCCTAGGCCATGTCCAATTCTTTTGCCACCCCATGGACTGTGTAGCCTGCCAGGCTCCTCTATCCATGAGATTTCCCAGGCAGGGATACTAGAATGGGTTGCTATTTCCTTCTTAGGGTATCTTCCCAACCCAGGAATCAACCTGTATTTATGCATTGGCAAGTGAATTCCTCACCATTGAGCCATCAGGAAAGCCCCTAAAGATGTTATTTTATACCTTTGTGTAAAATCCCAGTGAATTAATTAAACAAGAATCAGCCTTGGACACATTCTAAGACTCGGTGATAATTGCAACTGGAAGGGATGAAATAGCCTGTGATCTTCACCCCTAATAGGAAGAAGATGCTATTTACTTAGCAACTGGCATAAAAATTTCAGGAGGTCCTTTCTTAGACTTGTAGCATGACTTAAAAAGAATCATGGGAATGTCTTTCAAAATCTGAGTCAATTAGTCCGGTCATGTTAATATGACAGAGTGAAAAGTACTGAACTGTCAAATGTTATTTTAATTTTTGAAGTTGGTAGGAAAGAAGTTACTTGTGAAAAATTTCCCTGCCAAATAACTAGTTGATTTCTTCTATATGTTTGTAGTATTTGCTGGTAATTTTTATATATTTCCTAATGCAACAAACTTGTTTTTCTGTGTGTGCACCATGGAATTGCTTTCAAATAATCTACACTTAACTTAAAAATGATCTGAATAATCAGAAGACTCCATGAAGTAAGTGGACAGACAGTCAAATAAATTATATGCTCAAATAATAAGGCGACCTTTTGTCTCTGTTATCAAACTGGGTGAAAAATAATTCCAAGTGTTTATGAGTAGCTTCAAGTTATTCTTCAGGTTATGATCAAGCCTCCACAAGGTAAGACTAACATTAAATAGTGGGAACCAAGCTCACAGTTGTGAGACCTTCTTTATTATATAAGAAAATAAATTACTTTGAAATCAATCAAGCAAATTCAATTCTAGGTATGTGACTTAAAAATGTGTACTTGAGAAAATGAATTAGATATTCTGAACCTTAATTTCTTCACTTATGAAATAAGGATTACAGTTCTTGCTACTGTAAATATTAAATGTGTTACATTAAAAAATGAGTGAGTGATAGGAATATACTGCAGGAGTTTGGAGAAGTGGAGTGATGTTATCAGAAGAAGGTTAAAAAGGACAGTTTGGGCAGCTTCAGGAGAACCAACTTTTGAGGCCAGTATAAATGTGGAGAGACTTAGCAGGAGGCTGTTATGGTGGACCAGGAAGAAATTAAGAATTAGGGAATGATCAAATTTGTGATATATTCTGAAAGTAGAGTTAGTAGGATTTATTTAAGTTTTATGAGAGTAACAAATGAGTAAAGAGCACTGAAATTTTGTTTCTGAACAATAACATGAAAATTATAGTATTCAATAAGGAATATCTCTTTAAATTTTATTTAGAAAATGCTCATGTTTATTGTGGAAATTTTAGAAGTTATGTTTTACAAATAGTACATTGCTATTCAGTTGGATTTCAAAATTAGAGATGTTGCAAATAAACATTTGAAATTTAGGGGAAAGGTAAGGGCTGGAGATACAAAATTAGACTGCTGCAGTCTAATTGATTGGTCCAAAATGGGAAGTAACCACGTAAAGACAAAAGTGTCAGTGAAGTTTGAGACATTTCAGGACAAGGATCTTCTATTCACACATTCATCTACCCACACTGATTATGTGTATTACCTTAAGTGTGTTTCATCTATTATACTTTGTGTCTTTATAAATGCTGCACATTTTCATGGCTTTCTCTTTTTATTTCTTTATACTTTCATTTATTTTTTACACTCAGCTAAACCATTGCTTCCTGTTGAACGTCTTCTGTGATGCCCACTTGATATACTCCTATATCCTGACTCTTCAGCACTGTGTGAATTTGATGGAACTTCATACATGTGTCAGGAATTGTTTGTTTTTTTGTCCTGAATCATATCACTGAGGTTAACCAAACAAACAAAAAGAGGAACTATGCCTTCTTCGTCTTGGTAATCAAAATGTCTATGACACATTAGACACAAATGGATATCCTATTGGCGTTCTTCCAAAGAATGGATACATAAAAATGTATTCTTATACATTTGAGCATTTTTCCCCTTTAAGTGTTATCCCCCCCCCCTCCTTTTTTTTTTTTTTAAGTTAACTTCTTTAATATGTGAAGTCAGCGCCTGTCCAGATTAGATGGGATCAAGAAATAATGTAACTTACTTTGTCCTTCTGGGTCTCACACAGAATCCAAAGGAGCAGAAAGTTCTTTTTATTTTGTTCCTGTTCATCTACCTTTTGACTCTGATGGGCAACATTCTTATTATAGTGACTATAGCTGTCAGTAAGACCCTGAACTGAGCGATGTACTTTTTTCTTGCTAGCTTATCATGTATGGATGTCACTTACTCCACTTCTATCACCCCCAAATTGATTTCAAAGTTGTTATTCGGGGAAAAACACATATCCTTTAAATCTTGTATGACTCAGCTGTTTGCAGAATACCTTTTTGCTGGATCAGGGGTCTTCCTTCTGCTGGTGATGCCTATGACCGCTATGTGGCCATCTGTAAGCCCTTGCATCATTTGGTGATCATGAGGCAGAGGGTGTGTCTTGTGATGCTGGTGCTGGCCTGGGTTGGAGGTTTCTTGCATTCAGTAATTCAACTTAACACTATTTATGGGCTCCGATTCTGTGGCCCCAACGTCACTGATCACTATATGTGTGACGTGTACCCCTTATTGGAACTCGTCTGTACTGACACCTTTGTCACTGGCATCTTAGTTGTGGCCAATGAAGGACTGATTTGCTCTGTTGTTTCTCTGCTCTTACTTATCTCCTATGGAGTCATTCTGCACTCTCTGAAGAACCTGAGTCAGGAAGGGAGGCAGAAAGCCCTCCAGACCTGTGGTTCCCACATCCCTGTGGTTGCCTGCTTCTTTGTTCCCTGTATTTTCATGTATGCAAGATCTGCTAAGACCTTCCCCATTGACAAATCATTGAGCATGTTTTATACAGTCATAAGTCCCATGCTGAACCCATTAAACTACAGTCTAAGAAATTCTGAGATCATGAATGCTATAAAGAAGCTCTGGACAGAAAAAGTGAGATCAAGTTGTAAACAAGTGCATTATGCATTACAGAGAAAGTAGTTTAACACTAGGAATTTAATTCAAATATAAAAAATCTGTTGTTCTGATGTAAACTTTCCTTTTCTCTGAATAATTTATTATGTTTTATTAAAGAATAAAATTTATGTTTATGCTTTTTTTTTTCATTTATTTTTATTAGTTGGAGGCTAATTACTTTACAATATTGTAGTGGGTTTTGTCATACATTGACATGAATCAGCCATGGATTTACATGTATTCCCCATCCCGATCCCCCCTCCCACCTCCCTCTCCAACTGATTCCTCTGGGTCTTCCCAGTGCACCAGGCCCGAGCACTTGTCTCATGCATCCAACCTGGGCTGGTGATCTGTTTCACTATAGATAATACACATGTTTCGATGCTGTTCTCTCGAAACATCCCACCCTCGCCTTCTCCCACAGAGTCCAAAAGTCTGTTCTGTACATCTGTGTCTCTTTTTCTGTTTTGCATATAGGGTTATCATGTTATTAATGGTAGTTCCCCTCCTTCAATGTAAACATTAATGTCTAGTTTATCACTGCAACTGGAAAGGTGAAATTCATTTAAAATAGAGTCAATAAGTAATATGTAATGTGTTTGTCAGTATTACAAAAATAAGTAACTAATATGCATTATTTTATTACCTCTCATTTTTTATATCCAGGTTCTTATCTTTTATAGTCGCTTTTTATTGTACTAGTTAAAATATTCAATACTATATTCTATCCTCTTCTTTCACTTTTATTTGTTACATATGAAAATTTACTGTAACATTTTCCTTTGTATAGAAAATTGAAAAGTATGATGGATAATAATAAATGTTAAAAAATAGAATCCCTACAAAATAGAATCATGTAAAATATGCCTCCTATTCGCCCAATATCAGAGTTTCCCAGTTTTTCCAGATGCAGTCACTATACTGTTTCTAAGATTCCTCAAATAATAATTGTTGCCAAAAGAAGCATATTTTCATGTGTGTTTGCCTGTATGTCTCTGTTTATACATTTTGCATCTCAGTTTTCTGAAGTTCTTTCCATACAGCCTTCACAGATTTAACTCATTCTAGTTTCCTCATATTGCTCAGCTTCTTTAAAAGTCTAAAATTTAGGTATTCCGTTTTCTTCAAGTTTTTTCTCATATTTTTCTACAATAAATAATTCTGCAATGAAGTCTTTTAAAAATTTTCTAAGCATGAGTTTCTAGAAGTGAAAGGGTTGACTTAATTGATATATGTGTTGAAAATGTTGATATTCATAGATATGCCAAAATGCCATTATGACCTTAAACAAACTTACTACTCCCCTCACTTTGGAAAACACATTTGACAACATGCTGAACCACTAGTGCTTGATAAACAGTTATGGTATATAAAAATCTGATTAAAGAAACTGTTTCATTTGTATGCTTTTATTGATATTCAATAAACAATTGAATTTGAGTATCACCCATGTTTAAATGATTTATAGTCCTTTTTCATGAATTGCCTATTAATGAATTTTTTGTATGTATTTGATTGCCAATACTTTTCCATACTGATTTTAATGATTGTATTATACACTAATTATCCCATTTACCCTGTGTTTGGTTATTATTTTTCCTGCTTGTGATTTCTTTTTTATAAGGATGCCAGTTCTATCAGATTGGGACTGACCCTTATGATGTATCAAGGAGTACCAGCTATTTCAGTCCCCATTTCAAGGTTTCCAAGCCTAGATACTAGATGGAGGAGTGAATAAACTTCTTTGGTGACCTTAGTCTGATAATTTCTAACTTCCATCTTGAGAGAGGTGGAGCCAGAAGTATTCAATTGAATGGATCAAATTCTTGACCCACTGAAATAATCTAATATAATAAAGTGAATGTTGATGTTTCAAATAGTTTTATTTTTTTCAGATATCACAATAGTATCTGAAACACTGTAGTAATTTAGACCCTATGGTATTGGCTCATGGATATGTACACTGACTGAACAAAAGAGAAAGCTAAGAAATAGAATGGTAAATATGCAGATTATTGTATCTGGAAGTAATGGTGTTTCAGGGTATGGGAGACAGAATGTTTATTCACTATATATACTGGGAAAATTTATTTTTTAAAAACAATCATGATTTATTTATTTATTTTTTTAATTGACTGTGCCACAAGGCACATGGGGTTTTAGTTCCTCACCCAGGTTTTGAACCTGCACCCTTGCATTGGAAGCACAGAGTCTTAATCACTACACTGCCAGGGAAGTCCCTATTCATCCTTATGATAGGAAAGTGTATTTTCACTTCACAATATACTTTGAAGAGTATAGTCTATGTGGGTTATATATATAAATGTTAAGTAAATAACTTTAAAATGCTTAAAGATAATTATCTTTATAAACTTGTGGCAGGGAAGGACTTTGAGAAGTAACATGCAGAGAACTTTCATCCTGAATTTCATCCTGAATAGTTTCCATATTCCTACATAATAGAATAGGTGGTTAATCCTAGATCCCAATCATGTTCACTGCAGTATCCAGGTGTGAACTCCCCTTATTCATAATTTGGAAGTGTGTAGTACAGTGAATTAAATATTTATTTTTCAGATCCTTCATAGAAAGGTTGGAATGAAGACTTATATCACCTATGTGTGGTCATATTTCAAGCATCTTATCCCATAATACAAGAAGATTCATTCATTCAAACATCTCTGGATTTGGCGTGGGGGGAGTGTGTTTATGCTCAGTCGTGTCCAACTCTTTGCAACCCCATGGACTGTAGCCCACTAGACTCCTCTGTCCATGGGATTCTCCACTCCATTTGAGTGGATTACCATGCCCTCCTCCAGGGGATCTTCCCAACTAGGGATCAAACCCAGGTCTCCCACAGTGCAGGCAGATTCTTTACCATTTGAGTCACCAGGGAAGCCTGGTAATTAGATAAGGGGTCATGATTTTCCTGAACCAAATTCTGGTGTTTCAATTCAGGTCTCTGTTCACCAAACCTAGATTACTTTTTATCATCATCACTGTCACCCTAGTCTACCTGAGCTCTCTAAAATACTGTTTATCCTCTGGGTGCCAGAGCCTGTGTGATTTGCATGTGTGCTCTTTTGGGTTGGAGTCTCTGCTTCTTACAGTATCTTCCAGCTCTCCCCAAAATAAGCCCCACTGGTCCTCAAAGCCAGAATATTTTGAGGGTCCCTCTTCCTGGTTCAGGATGCAGAGCTTGAAGTGAGGAGAAACTCAGCAACTGTTGTTACCATCCTGTGTGGTTCACCACTCAGGGGCATGGCCTTGACTATATTGTTCTTCACTCTTGCTACTTGTTTGCTGTGGTTCCTTCTTTATGTCACATCTTTTGCTGTAGGGGATTATCCTGCTAGTCTTCACGTCATTCTCTTTAGTAATTGTTCTATATTATTATTATGTGTGTTTGCTCAGTCATATCTGACTCTTTGCGACCCCATGGACTATATAGCCCACCAGGCTCCTCTGTCCATGGGGTTTTTCCAGGTAAGAATACTGGAGCAGTTTGCCATTTCCTACTCTAGGGTTCTTTTTGACTCAGGGATAGAACCTGCATCTGTGTTTCCTGCTTTGGCAGGTGGATTCTTTTCCACTCTGCCACTTGGAAAGTGCTCTGTAAATAGTTATAATTTTGGTATTCCCATGGAAGGAAGTGATCTCAGGGTTTTCCTACCCTGAATGTTGGCTACTCTCTCCTATATGTCTGTCTTTATGCCAAAGCCATACTGCTGTGATTACCAGTGTTTTGTTGCATGCTATAGAACCAGGAATAGGAAATCCACCAATCTGTTCTTTTTTCAAGATCGTTCTGCTGATTTAGATTCCCTTTGTTATAGCCACGCTTTCTGGGAAACAAACTCACTCAGAAGGACAATACAGATAGTGGAGTGCAGT
Organism: Cervus canadensis; assembly: GCF_019320065.1. Classification (NCBI taxonomy): domain Eukaryota; kingdom Metazoa; phylum Chordata; class Mammalia; order Artiodactyla; family Cervidae; genus Cervus; species Cervus canadensis. The sequence goes on along the minus strand of NC_057416.1, from coordinate 322,866 downwards.
TTATTACACCGGCGGGCCCAAGGCAGAGTCTCCTCTTAGCCAAGGACCCTGACCAGCATTTGTGAAAATCTTTTATACCCCATGTGTATGTCTCCAAACCCACCATCCCAACTCCCTTGAGACTTACATAAACAAAGGTAGGGTAAATACAACTACAATAACCACATCATTCACGTGTTATGTGTTCAAACAGTTAATAATCAATAAGCCCGCAGTTACATTCCAAACAGTTAATAATCAGTAAGCTTGTGGTCACGTTCCAACCAGTTAATAATCTATAAGTCTGTGATTACATCCTGATAGATACAGAAAAAGTTTATGCCCTGTCTGGAGACAGAGGTGATTATGGTATGTTTCCTCTTAGGCAATGAGTAACCTGGATGTGATCTTCAAGATTCCCCTGTCCGGAGGGGGTCTTATCCTTCCATTGTCATTCCCACAGGCACTAAGCAGAGAGTTCAGAGTCCACCGGAGAGGCAGCCGAGCATGATCAGCACAGATAAGCCTGAGATGGAGTCCTGGCCCTATGAATTCCTTCTTCACCTTGAGATTTCATATGAATTTTAGCATGAAGGTTTCTATTTGTACAAAAAATATTGGGGGATTTATTAGGGATTTCACTGAATCTATAGATCACATTGACATCTTAATAATATTAAATAGTCCAGATCATCAGTCCAGAAAATAAATGTTTTCCAGTTATTTGTGTCTTCTGTAATATCTTTCAGCAACATTTTGTAGTTTTTAGCATACAAACCTTTTCCTACTTTGATTGTTCTGAGTTAGTTTACTCCTTGACACTGTTGTAAATGCAATTATTTTCTTAACTTAATCTTTGGATTGTTCACTGATAGTATAGAAATTCAACATTCATTCACTATAAAAAAATGTTCTCAAGAAATGGGATAGAGTGTACCTAACCCACTACAATATTGTAAAGTAATTAGCCTCCAACTAATAAAAATAAATGAAAAAAAGAAACAAAAAAAAAAGAAAGAGTGTACCTCAACATAATAAAGGCTGTATAGAACAGCTCCATAGCTCACATTAGTCTCAGCATTGGAAGACTGAAATCTTCCTTGTTAAAAATCAGGAACAACATAAAAGTTCAACCACTCATCACTTAAAGAAAACACAAACAAATTACTGTGAAAAATTTCCTTTGAAATTTTTTTGAGTTTTCTACATATAGATCATATCATCTCTGAAGTGAAATAATTTTATAATTAATTAAATTTTACTGTCCGTAACAGTGATTCCAATGGTAGCCACTTTCTAGTGTTTGGATCTCAGCTTAAACATCACCTTTTAAAAAATATTTACTCTAATTGCATTGTCATAGTATTAAGAGGATAACAGGCAGGAAGGCCAGAGGTCGCCAAGGGGCAGGAGGAAATAAACTGCAAGTGGCAGACTTTTTTTCCCCTTCTCTACACAAAATTAAAGACACCTGTGTCTGCCATGAGCTAACCAATGCATTTTTCTTATGTTAATGAAACTACATATTTCCTTTGGAATTTGCCTTTCTTCAAAATGGTTCTGCCTAAGGTTAACTTCTTTCTTTTCTCAAACCTTGGGCTGATAATGGCTTAACAGACCAGTATTCATGTCAATTGTTTTCGGGTGGTGGATGACACACCTTGTACCATCATACCTCAAAAGTGCATATTGTGGGAGAGGGGTCTTGTGGGACTCCCTCAGCCTTGGGGTGTCTCTCTTATCTGATGAATAGCTTTCTAACAGACATAAGACACCTTGCTATAAACCAGCAAGAGAGCACTCTTTCTGTCCCCTTCTGATGTCTATGTCAGAAGCTTTACCTATCTCTATTATATTTTAATAAAACTTTGCCACACAAAAGCTCCAAGTAGTCAAGCCTCGTTTCTGACCCCAGATCGAAATGCTCTCTTGCAGAGTTCATGAATCCTGGCATAACACTTGGCTCGAAGCAGCAAACTTTCAGTATATTTTTTTCCTTTTATTTCTGCCATAATACCCTATTTGCTTTCTTATAAGCAGTGAATAAGGCAATTCTTGCTTTATTAAATTTTCTCCTTTATTGTTTGACTCATAAGAACATGAGACCCATGCAGGAAGGAATTTTTACATGATTTCCCCCTGTTTTATTAATTGCTGTGTTCTCACTCAGAGTATAGTTCCTGGCTTTAAATAGGCAACTTAAAAAAAAATCAGATAAATAATTAGGTGTTACATCTAAATTTTGTATTATATACTTAACCTAAGTTCAAGGTAGAATAAATTTAGTATTAAATAAAAGGAAAGAAAAAGTGTTATTGCAGGCTGGGAAATGTGTACCTAGTTAGTCTAACTAGAACAAAATGAGCTGATTATTTTTGACTCATAATAACATCATGACAGTTCTAAAGCAATTTTTTTCTCCATGTTAACACTTTCAGACCCTAATTATGTGATTTAACCCAATAGTATCTTCACATACAGGTGTACTTTTAAAACTTTGTGGAAAATCCCAGTGAATTTAATTAAGAAAGAATCAGTTTTGGACCCACCCAGTCCAGCTCCAAAGCTCAATGATAAACGTGGTTAGAAGGGACAAAATGTCCAGTGACCTTTGCCCCTTTTGGGGAAAAGAAGTGACATTAATTTAAAAACTGATATAAAATTTTTGGGTGGTCTTTTCTTAGGCTGAAAACATTGCATTAAAAAAAGAAAAACAATGCAAGAATGTCTCTCAAAATCTCAAGTTGACTAGTCTGTTCTACACCATGATATAATGAGAGGGAATAATCAACTAAATGGTATTTTTATATCTTGAAGTTGGTAGGAAAAGAAATTACTAGAGACACATTTTCTTGGGAAAATATGGATGTTATCTTCCTTCACAACATAGGATTTGTTTATAATTTTAATCAATTGTCCTAACATGGTAAATATTTGTTTTTGTGCATATGCATGTGTCTGTGTGTGTGTCCCATGCAATTTCTTTTAAATAATCTATAGTGCAATTAAGACAATTTTCTGAATAACCAAAAAAACATCATGAAGAAAGTGGACAGACAGCTGAATGAAATAAAATATATCCTGGAGTAACACTGCATCCTTTTGCCTTTATTGTCATACAAAATGAATAAATAATTTGAAGTTTTTATGAGTAACTTAAGAAATCTTCCTTCAGATTGTGACCAAGACTCCACAAGGTAAGACCAACAGTGACGAGTGGGAACTAAGCTTCACAATTGTGTGACTTTTATTATGTAAGAAATTAAATTCCTTTGAAATAAGTCAAGCTTAGATTTAATTCTGGTTTTACCATTGAAAAATATGTGATCTTGGGATAATTAATTAGATGCTTTAAGCCTTAGTTTCCTCAACTATGAAATGAGGGTTATAGTACTTACTGCAGAATTTAAGTGTGACATATTAAACTGTGAGTGCATGATTGGAATTCACTACAGGAGTTTTAAGAAGTGAAGTAAGATAACCAGAACAAGATTCAAAAACAGTCATACAAGCCACTTTAGAACAACAAGTTGTTCCTGGCAGAAATAAAAGTGGAAAGACACACAGCAAGCTACTGCAGTTGGCCAGGAAGGAAATAAAACTTGTTATATTTTGAAAGTAGAGACAACATAATTCGTCAAGTGTGCCAATAAATAAAATTAGAGCAATAAAGCAGTGAAGAAAATTCTAAAGCTTTTTGCCTGAGCAATTACATGGAAGGTGGGTACCATTTAATGAGACAGGGAACTCCTTTTATATTGTGGAAACTTTAAAATTTATTTTTATATGTATTAAATTAATATCTAGTTATAAACATCCAAAATTGTATGTTGCCTATAAGCGTTCAAAAATAAGTAGAGAGATAGGGGCTTGACACAAAATTAAAGTGCTTCAGCATTTATTGTGCAGGAAAAGGAGGAATATCTAGGTTAAGGTCCTAAGGATTCTCAATGTGATTTGAGACAGTTCAGGACAGTGACCTTCAAGTCATAGTTTGATCCACTTAGACTGACTATGGAAATCAGCTTGATTGATATCAAGTATTGCACCTTTGTGATGTCATAAGTGATGCACACTTTTAAGGAATTTTCTTCTCATCTTCTCTTGTGCTTTCACTTTTCTTTTAAAACTCACCTAAAGCTTTCTCTCCTCTGAAACGTCTTTCTTGGTTCTGGCTTGATTGACATGTTTTTACACTGAACCTTGGCTTTGTGTGAATACCCTTAAGGCAGCTCTTATTACATGGGCCTGAAATTGTCTGAATCCTCATTATGTATCATACCATGGAGAGTAGGGAACTATGCCTCATTCAACTTGGTAATCTGAATATTTATGACACATTGCACACAAATACTCCACAATACTATTTTAATTGAATAGATTAATAAAGGTTGAGATCCTACTACATTATAAAAGTTTTCCTCTTGTTTTGTAGGTGAACTGCTAATATGGGATGTCAGCTCCTGTACAGACTAAATGGAGCCAAGGAACAATGTAACTTACTTTGTCTTGCTGGGCCTCACAAAGAATCCAAAGGAACAGAAAGTCTTTTTTCTTCTGTTCCTGTTCTTCTACATTTTGACTATGGTGGGAAATCTGCTCATTGTCCTGACTATAACTGTCAGTAAGACCCTGAACTCACCAATGTACTTTTTTCTTTCCTGCTTATCATTTATAGATCTAACTGATTCCTCTTCTATTAATCCTAGATTGATTTCAGACTTGTTCCTTGGGAAAAATACCATATCCTTTGAATCTTGCATGACCCAGCTATTTACAGAACATTTTTTTGGTGGATCCGAGTTATCTATTCTGCTGGTGATGGCCTATGACCACTATGTGGCCATCTGTAAGCCCCTGAATTATTTGGTGATCATGAGGCAGAGGGTGTGTGTTGTCCTGCTGATAGTGTCCTATTTTGGAGGTTTTCTGCACTCAATTATTCAACTTAGCACCATTTATGGACTCCCCTTCTGTGGCCCCAATGTCATTGATCACTTTATGTGTGACATATACCCCTTATTGAAACTTGTCTGTACTGACATCTATGTCATCGGTGTCTTAGTGTTGGCTAATGGAGGACTGATGTGCATTATTTTATTTCTGCTCTTACTCGTCTCCTATGGAGTCATCCTGCACTCTCTGAAGAACCTGAGTCAGGAAGGGAGGCGGAAAGTCCTCCAGACCTGTGGTTCCCACATCACTGTGGTTGTCTGTTTCTTTTTTCCCTGCATTTTCATGTATGCAAGACCTGCTAAGACCTTCCCCATTGACAAATCATTGAGCATGTTTTATACAGTCATAAGCCCCATGCTGAACCCATTAATTTACAGTCTAAGAAATTCTGAGTTGACCAATGCTATGAAGAAACTCTGGAGAAAAATATGTCTTATCAAGTAGCAAATAATTGCATTATTCATAGTGAAGAATGTAATGCAGTGTTAGGGCCAGTCTCCTTGGAATGTAAAAGTTGTCATAAATCTGATGCAAACTTTCCATTTCTATAAATGATTTATGATAATTATAACTAAAAACAGAACTGCATGTCTGTGTATTAATAATAGTTTTATCTGCTAAAATGTAACCTTTTAATGTCTGTTTTATTATTGCATCTAGAAAGCTGAAATGCAGTAGGGAATCAAAGATAATATTAGTCAATGAAATTTTTACAGTTGCACTAATTTTTACTTAATTTCTGATTTACTTTCAATACAATCTCATTCTTAGTTTTATTTTAGTGATATTCTTTTATTGTATCTTTTTGATTGTAATAGTTAAAATATTTAATGCTACACAGATTATCCTTTTTGTTCAATGTTATTTGCATTACATATGACACTTTAGGGTAATATTTAATTTTAAATAAATTATTGCCTGAAGAGGATCTCTGCCTACATGAAGTCCAGCTGCTTCCTCCCACACCCTGTATATTCGAAGATGGCCGTGTGGGGCAGCAAGTAGTGCTCTGGACAGCAGGAGATGGAGTGAGGAGCCAGTGCTGTGTGTGGAGAACAGCTGGAGCTTCCTGCACCCCAGGACCAGATATCTTGTTTTCCCCTTCTTTCTTTCCATTTGTCACACTTAGGCCTTATTTGACCCCAACTCTTTCCCAACCCCATTCATCCAGGATCTTTAAGCTCTACAGTACCCCACTCTTCAGTGAATTCACATCCTGACATTATCCTTTCTGCTTTAAAGCCAACCAGATCATCCTTCCTTTCCATGGGTTTTTTTTTTTTTTTTCTGCTATGAGTAGCCTGACCAGATCCCTGGCTTGGAGAGCTCAGGCCTAAGCCCCTAGCACTGCCCTGAAGATCAGGACAGGTGTAGTGTGCAGGCCTTGCTCTCCCAGCATGGGCCCTGCCCAGCCCTGCTGATCATCAATAAAGCCTTAACCACAAAACAAAAAATAAATAAATAAAAATAAATGAATTATTGAATATATGCTAGATATTAGTACATATAAAATAGATTTAAGCAACATTCAGTACTGTAGAATAAACATTCCAAATCCATCCCAAACCAGAGCCCTTCCCATTTCTTCCAGATGGAGTCACTCAAACAATAATATTTGCAAAAATAACTGTGTTTGTAACTGTGTTTCCATTTATGAATTTTGAATTTTACTCCTGAGCCTCCTGAAGATGTTTACATATCAGTTTATATAGACCTAACTCATTCTCTTTCCTCATTCTGCTTAACTGTGGTTTGAAGATACACTGAGATTGATGTATTAAATCTTGTTCATGTTTTCCTTGGTCTTTTTCTATGAGAAATAATTATGCAGTGAAATCTTTCTGAAATTTTATAAGTTTGAGTTCCTCAAAGTGGAACAGTTGAGTTAATTGGTATGTGTATTTAAAAGGCTGATATTTATAGTTATTGCCAAAATGCAACTCATGACCAAAATTGTTACCACTGTCAGTGGAAAATTTTTTTGATCACATTCTGAACAACCAGTGCTTGATAAGCATTTGTAGCATAAAGTCTGATTAAGAAATTGTTTCATTTGTGTACTTTGAAATTTTAATTTTATTGACATAGATAGATTTACAATATAGTGTTAGCTTCAGGTGTTCAGTAAAGTGATTGAGTTATACATACATATATAGTCATTATTTTTTAGATACTTTTCTCATATAGGTTATCACAGAATATTGATACTGTGTACTATACTATACAGTCGTATATAGTACCATATAGTAGTCCCTGTGCTATAGTGTGAGGCTATCACGGGCTAATGCCATGGCAGGCAGCCTAAACTAGGAGTAGGCCTGGTTTCCCAGGGTAACATAATAATCAGGCCTCCTGGAGCCAGCCAATCAACATATGCCTAGCCAGAGAAAAGGGAACCTATCAGGGGAAAGCTGAAAGCTCCACGGTTGGGCCAACAAAAATTACCTTGCAACTGTGTAACCAATCAGCTTCTGCCAACTACCCACTGTGTAACCAATCCGATTGCGCCAACTACCTGCTGCTTATTTTGACCTAATAAATACCCGAGAGAACTAGGGCTCGGGGCCTTTCGTCCTCACACACCTGGTGAGGGCGGGAGGCCCTGGCTCGAGTCAGTAATAAATTCCCCTATTGCAAGTTGCATTGTTTTGAGGAGTCTTCTTTCCTGACCGGGGACTCGGACTACGGGCAGAACAATAGTACAGTCATCCCTGTACTATATAGTAGTCCCTGTGCTACAGTACAGTTTCCCTGTGCTATAGTACAGTAGTCCTGTCCAGTAGTCCCTGTGCTGTAGAGTACGTCCCTGTGCTATAGAGTAGTTGATTTTCTATCTCATATATAGTACAGTAGCCCCTGTGCTATATAGTAGCCCCTGTGCTGTAGTACAGTAGTCCCTCTGCTATAGTACAGTAGTCCCTGTGCCATAGTCCAGTATCCTGTACTATATAGTAGTCCCTGTGCTGTAGAGTAGGTCCCTGTGCTATACAGTAGTTGATTTTCTATCTCATATATAGTAGTGTAAATGAATGGAATTAGAACATTCTTCAACACCATAGACAAAAATAAACTCAAAATGGATCAAAGATGTAAATGCAAGGTCAGACACTGTAAATGCTTAGAGTAAAATGTAGGCAGAACACTCTTTGACATAAATTGCAGCAGCATACATTTTTGATTCACCTTTTAGAGTAATGAAGATAAAAGCAAAGATAAATACTTGGGACCTAATTAAACTTAAAAGCTTTTGCACAGCAAAAGTAGTCATAAACAAAATGAAAAGATAGCCCACAGAATGGGATAAAATATCTGCAAATGAAACAACTGACAACCCAAACGAAAAATAGGCAGAAGAACTAAATAGACAGTCCTCAAAGAAAACATAAAGATGGCCAAAAAACTCATGAGAAGATGCTCAACATCGCCACAGTAACTATAAGAGAAATACAAATCATTGTATAATTCAATTACAAATAAATAAGTTTTGTAGAATTTGGACAATTATTCACAAATTTAAAATGATGTCTTTTTGTTTCATGAATTGCCTATTAATGAATTTTATGTGTTTTATTTGATTGCCAGTCTTTTTCCATACTAATTTTTACATACTAAGGAATTATATACTAAGGAAATTATCCCATTTAACACATATGTGGAATTATTATTTTTTCAGCTTGTGATTTGCTTTTGATGTTTCTATATTGGGCAGAATATTTTTGGCCATATAGAAATATTTTTACATTTATATAATTCTATTTATCACTATTTTATATTTTTTATGTCTTGCTGGGAATTTTCTTATTCCAATGTTACCAAAATATTTTCCACATTATTTTCAACATTAAATTTTTAAGTCTCTTTGCTGTTGTATATTAAAATTTAAAACCATCCTTACTTCATTTAGATGTAAGGAGCTAAGTAGGGATCAAAGTTTAATTATTTTTATAGAACATAATTATTTTCCCTCAGGGCTTTAGTATTCCAACTATGCATTCTAAAGTATGGCATGTGTTTTTATCCAATTCAGAACTCTGTTACCTTCAATTGGTCTCTTTATTCATGTGCAATTTAACACAAAATGTAATTGTAATTAAAATACACTTTGGTATCTGGTTAGTTTAGGACTCCTTCGTTATTATTTCTTAGCAGAACTAGGTTTATTCATACATATTTATATTTTAAAGTTAAATTTCGATAAGCCAGTCTGGTAAAATCTACATTTACTTAGTATTTTGAGTAAGATTTAACTTATTTTAAAGAGCTTGAGAAAGATTTTGTACCTTTGAACAATTGAGAATTATTATCCATAAAGTAGGTCTTTCTACTTAAGTCTTATTTTATGCTCATCAGGCCTATAAAGTTTCTTGTATGTAACTTTAGTCTTTTTAATTTTTTTTTATGTCACTACTTGAAATTGGGTCTTGTGATCTATTACATTTTCCAAGTATCTGTACTTTCAATATAGGAATTAAAAAAACAATGCATATTCATGGTACATCCTTCATACTCTTTAGTTTGCATTCTACAAGTTTTGACAAATACATAAGCTGTGTAGTCACCACCACAACCAATATGCAGAATGTTTCATCATTTCTGTGTCATTTCAGTACATTTCACCAAAGTGTTTCTCCACTCACCTTTGTAATCACCTCCTGGCTTTACCTCCAGGTCCTGGAAAACACTGAACAATTTCCATTCTATCAGTGCTGTCATTTTCCAGAATGCCAAATAAATTGAATCATACAGTATATAGTCTCTTTCTTCCAGATTTATTAAGGTATACTTGACAAGTTAAAACTTTGTATATTTCATGTGTACAATGTGATGATTTTATATATATATTAAGTGATTACCAGCACTTCCCTGGTGACTCAGACAGTAAAGAATCTGCCTGCCATGCAAAAGACCTGGGTTCAGTGCCTAGGTCTGGAAGATCCCCTGGAGCAGGGAATGGCTACCCTCCCCAGTATTCAAGTGATCACCAAGGTCAAGTGAATTAGCACATATATTACTTAATAGGCTTCCCTGGTGGCTCAGACGGTAAAGCGTCTGCCTACAATGTGGGAGACCCGGGTTCAATCCCTGGGTTTTTTGTTTGTTTGTTTGTTTGTTTTTGGTGTGTGTTAGTCGTTTAGTCATGTCCGACTCTTGGTGACCTCATGAACTGTGGCCTGCCGGGCTCCTCTGTCCGTGGAAGTCTCCAGGCAAAAATACTGGAGTGGGTTGCCATTTCATAGACCTTTTAAAATCTGCTCTCTCAGCAAAAGAGACACAGATGTATAGAACAGTCCTTCGGACTCTGTGGGAGAGGGCAAGGGTGGGATGATTTGGGAGAATGGCATTGAAACTTGTATATTATCATATGTGAAACGAATCACCAGTCCAGGTTGGATGCATGAGACAGGGCGCTCGGGGCTGGTGCACTGGGATGACCCAGAGAGATGGGATGGGGAGGGAGGAGGGAGGGGGATTCAGGATGGGCAACACATGTACACCCATGGCAGATTCATGTCAATGTATGGCAAAGCCAATATAATATTGTAAAGCAATTAGCCTCCAATTAAAATAAATAAATTTATATTAAATATATAAAATAAAATAAAATCTGCTCCCCTAGCAAACTTAAGAGTGAAAGAGGGGAGTGCAATAGCTGGCATAAAACTCAGTATTAAAAAAACTAAGATAATGGCATCCAGTTCCCATCACTTCATGACAAATAGAAGGGGAAAAGGTAGAAGCAGTGACAGGTGTTATTTTCTTGGGCTTCAAAATCACTGTGAATGGTGACTACAGCTATGAAATTAAAAGACATCTGCTCCTTGGAAGGAAAGCTGTGACAAACCTAGACAGTGTATTAAAAAGCAAAGCCATCAATTTGCTGATAAAGGTCCATATAGTCAAAGCTATGGTTTTTTCAGTATTCTTCCCAAAATAGTTGCTTTCAGCATCTATCTCCCCAAGGTGGGTCCTAATTGCTTCCTGCTTCTCCAGTAAACTCTCTAAGATCAGCCAGTGTGTCTGACCCAAGCTTTTTGTAAATTACTGTTTCTGCACTAGGTGTTAGAGCATGTACGATTTTGTGTGCATTCTTCCAGGTTAGCGTCTTTATTTCTCAAAGACATCTTCCAATCCCCGCCCCCCCAAGTAAGCCCTGCTAGACCTCAAAGCCAAATTAGTTTGTGGTCTCATCTTCATGGTGCAAGGTTCCTTGTGTAGGTAACTTTATGTGGGGCTTGGATTCCTCACTTCTTGGAAATAAACTCTGCAATGGTAATTATCATCTTGTTTATGTGTAACTTGCTTGAGAGCTTGAGTTTGTTTTATTTTTTTTAAACACCTCACAAACACATCACAGGGGTTTTCTTTTCCCCAGTAATTTTTATTATTTTTTGGGCACACAACACAGCATGCGAGATCTTTGTTCCCCAATCAAAGATTGAATCCATGCTCCCTTAAGTGGAAGCATGGAGCCTTAACTACTGGACCACCAGAGAAGTCCCGGGAGTATGGGTCTTGACTATACTATTAATATATCTCCACTCTTCCTACCTGTTTTGTTGCGGTTGCTTCTTTATATCTTTTGTTGCAGCAGATCATTTCTGATAATCTTCTGGCTGTTTTCACCAGTAGTTGCTCTGTAAACAGCTGTGACTGTGGTGTACTCATGGAAGAAGGTGAGCTCCAGGTTGTGCTAAGCGGCCATGTTGCCTCTTCTCTCCTACGTCTGTGTTCATGCCAGAACCACACTTCTTTGATCGCCATCGTTTTGTAGTATGCTTAGAATCAAGAATAGGAACACCTGACTAAGTTTATTCTTTGTCAAAATTGTTTTGGCTATGTGGATTCCCTTGATGTTTCACATAAATTTTAAGAAGGATTTTTTTTCTATTTCTATGGAAAACAATTTTGGGGTTTTGCTTGGAATTGCATTGAATATGTAGATGACTTTAGGTAGTATTGACATCTCAATATTCTCAATATTCCAACTTTTAAAAATTAATGTGTGTCTTTTGCAATATCTTTCAGCAACATTTTGCAGTTTTCAACATACAAGGCTTTTGTCTCCTGGTTTAAGTTTATTCTTCTGCAGGTTATTTATTGTAAATAAAACTTTCTTAGTTTGATATTTGAGCTGTTAATTGATATTACAGCAATTCAACATTCTTTCATGATAAAACCACCCTCTAAACAAATTGAGTGTAGAAGGAGTGTACTCCAACTAAATATAAAGACTGTATATGACAGATTCACAACTCACATCATACTAAACACTGAAATGTTAAAAGCTATCCCATTAAAGTCAGGAAAAAGACAAGTATGCCCATACTCACTACTAGGAAGGAAATTTTACATGATATTTTCCTGTTTTATTAATTGCTAAAGAATCTGCCTGCAAGGGATTTCTGTGTGTTAATTTTGTATCCTGCAACTTTACTATATTGGTTGATTAGCTCTAGTAATTTTCTGGTAGAGTCATTAGGGTTTTCTATGTAGAGGATCGTGTCATCTGCAAACAGAAAGAGTTTCAATTCATCTTTTCCTATTTGGATTCCTTTTTCTTCTTTTTCTGCTCTGATCGCTTGGCCAAAACTTCCAAAACGATGGTGAATAGTAGTGGTGAGAATGGGCACCCTTGTCTTGTTCCTGATTTTAGGGAAAATGCTTTCAATTTTTCACCATTGAGGGTAATGCTTGCTGTGGGTTTGTCAAATATAGCTTTTATTATGTTGAGGTATGTTCCTTCTATTCCTGCTTTCTGGAGAGTTTTAATCATAAATGGATGTTGAATTTTGTCACAGGCTTTTTATGCATCTATTGAGATAATCATATGGTTTTTATCTTTCAATTTGTTAATGTGGTATATTACATTGATTGATTTGTAGATATTAAAGAATCCTTGCATTCCTGGGATAAAGCCCACTTGGTCATGATGTATGATTTTTTTAATATGTTGTTGGATTCTGTTTGCTAGAATTTTGTTAAGGATTTTTGCATCTATGTTCATCAGTGATATTGGCCTGTAGTTTTCTTTTTTTGAGGCATCTTTGTTCCTATACACTAACAATGAGAAAACAGAAAGAGAAATAAGAAACAATATCATTTACCATTGCAACAAAAAGAATAAAATACTTAGGAGTATATCTACCTAAAGAAACAAAAGAACTATATATAGAAAACTATAAAACACCGATGAAAGAAATCAAAGAGGACACAAACAGATGGAGAAATATACCGTGTTCATGGATTGGAAGATTCAATATTGTCAAAATGGCTATACTACCCAAAATAATCTATAAATTCAATGCAATCCCTATCAAGCTACCAACGGTATTTTTCACAGACTAGAACAAAGAATTTCACAATTTGTATGGAAATACAAAAAACCTCGAATAGCCAAAGTAATCTTGAGAAAGAAGAATGGAACTGGAGGAATCAACCTGCCTGACTTCAGGCTCTACTACAAAGCCACAGTCATCAAGACAGTATGGTACTGGCACAAAGACAGAAATATAGATCAATGCAACAGAATAGAAAACCCAGAGATAAATCCATGAACCTATGGACACCTTATCTTCGACAAAGGAGGCAAGGATATACAATGGAAAAAAGACAACCTCTTTAACAAGTCGTGCTGGGAAAGCTGGTCAACCACTTGTAAAAGAATGAAACTAGAACACTTTCTAACACCATACACAAAAATAAACTCAAAATGGATTAAAGATCTAAATGTAAGACCAGAAACTATAAAACTCCTAGAGGAGAACATAGGCAAAACACTCTCTGACATAAATCACAGCAGGATCCTCTATGACCCACCTCCCAGAATATTGGAAATAAAAGCAAAAATAAACAAATGGGACTTAATCAAACTTAAAAGCTTTTGCACAACAAAGGAAACTATAAGCAATGTTGAAAGACAGCCCTCAGAATGGGAGAAAATAATAGCAAATAAAGCAACAGACAAAGGTTTAATCTCAAAAATATACAAGTAACTCCTGAAGCTCAATTCCAGAAAAATAAATGACCCAATCAAAAAATGGGCCAAAGAACTAAATAGACATTTCTCCAAAGATGGCTAACAAACACATGAAAAGATGCTCCATATCACTCATCATCAGATAAATGCAAATCAAAACCACAATGAGGTACCATTACACGCCAGTCAGGATGGCTGCTATCCAAAAGTCTACAAGCAATAAATGCTGGAGAGGGTGTGGAGAAAAGGGAACCCTCTTACACTGTTGGTGGGAATGCAAACTAGTACAGCCACTATGGAGAACAGTGTGGAGATTTCTTAAAAAACTGGAAATAGAACTGCCATATGACCCAGCAATCCCACTTCTGGGCATACACACCAAGGAAACCAGATCCGAAAGACACGTGCACCCCAATGTTCATCACAGCACTGTTTATAATAGCCAGGACATGGAAGCAACATAGATGTCCATCAGCAGACGAATGGATAAGGAAGCTGTGGTACATATACACCATGGAATATTACTCAGCCCTTAAAAAGAATTCATTTGAATCAGTCCTAATGAGATGGATGAAACTGGAGCCCATTTTACAGAGTGAAGTAAGCCAGAAAGATAAAGACCAATACAGTATACTAATGCATATATATGGAATTTAGAAAGATGGTAATGATAACCCTATATGCAAAACAGAAAAAGAGACACAGATGTACAGAACGACTTTTGGACTCTGTGGGAGAAGGCGAGGGTGGGATGTTTCGAGAGAACAGCATCAAAACATGTATATTATCTATGGTGAAACAGATCACCAGCCCAGGTTGGATGCATGAGACAAGTGCTTGGGGCTGGTGCACTGGAAAGACCCAGAGGGATCAGGTGGAGAGGGAGGTGGGAGGAGGGATCGGGATGGGGAATACATGTAAATCCATGACTTATTCATGTCAATGTATGGCAAAACCCACCACAATATTGTAAAGTAATTAGCCTCCAACTAATAAAAATAAATGGAATAAATAAATAAATAAACAGAATAAAACTTAAAAAAAAAATCTGCCTGCAATACAGGAGACCTGGGTTTGATCCCTGGGTCAGGAAGATCCCCTGTAGAAGGAAATGTCAACACATTCCAGTACTCTTGCCTGAAGAATTCCATGGATAGAGGACCTGGCAGGCTACAGTCCATGGGATCTCAAAGAGTCGGACACAACTGTGCAACTTTCACTTTCACTTCCATTTCACTTTTGTGGGATTAAATGAAAATACAAGTGAAAGTTTTTCAGTGATGTTTGACTCTTTGCAACCCCATGGACAATACAGTCCATGAAATTTTCCAGGCCAGAACACTGGAGTAGATAGCTTTTCCCTTCTCCAGGGCATCTTCCCAACCCAGGGATGGAACCCAGATCTCTCTGATTGCAGGCGGATTCTTTACCAGCTGAGCCACAAAGAAAGCCCTAGAATACTGGAGTGGGTAGCCTATCCCTTCTCTGGCAAATCTTCACAACCCAGGAATCAAACCAGGGTCTCCTGCATTGCATGTAGATTCTTTATGGGTAACTTCAGTTAAAAAAAATAATAACTAGATAAATAGTTTTTCTTCTAAATGGTGAAAAAAATATATATTTCTAAACAAACTTCAAGGCAGAGTAAATGCAGTACTAAATAAAAATAAAGAAAAACTTGCTGTGACAGGTAAGAAAATATATTTTTATTAAGTGTAACTTTAATGGAATGACTGAGCTGATATTTTATTCTTGAGCCATGATAACCTCTAAACGGTTCTAAAGCTATTATTTTCTTTGTGTTACATTTTCTGACCCTGACTATATGATTTGATCCAATGGTATCTTTACAGGTACTTGAACTTTTAAAACTCTGGAAAATCCCAGTGAATTCAATTAAGTATAAATCAGTCTTGGACGCATTCCAATTCTAAGACTCAATGAAAAAAGAAAGAAAGACCCAAGGATAAATGTGGCTAAAAGGGATAAAATGTCCAGCTCTTTGCCAATATCAGGAAAAAGATGATATCCTTTCAGGAACTGATACGAAACTTTTTAGAGGTTCTTTGTTAGGCTTAAAACATTCCATAAAAAGAAAACAAAAGAAAAGCACAAAGATATCTCTCAAAATTTCAGCAAGTTGGGTCCTACAGCATGGTCCAATGAAAAGGGCTAAAAAATTGGATGGCATTTTTCTGTTCTGCAATTAGTAGGAAAAGAAGTTACTAGAGACAATTTCCCTGCAAATGGTTAGTTGTTATTTTCCTGTGTCAATGCATAATTTGCTTATCTTTTGATAAATTATCCCAACCTGGTAAATCGTGTTTATATTTGTATTTATGCAGCATGGATTTTATTTTAAAACTTTACAGTGCAACCAAAAACAATCTTCTGAGGAATCAGAAATCTCCATGGAGAAAATGGGTAAACTGTTGAATGAAATAAAATACAATCTTAAGTAATAATGCCGTTTTTTTTTTTTTTTTTGCCATTTAGTGTCAAACTAGATGAAAGAAGAATTTCAGGTCCCTATGAGTGAGTTAAAAAGTCTTCCTTCAGACTGTGAACAAGCCTCCAGAAGGTAAGACTAACAGGAAATATTGAGAAACATGCTTCATCATTGTGTGAATTTATTAGGTAAATAAATTACTCTGAATGAAATAAAACTTTGATTTAATTCTAGTTTTATCACTTAAAAAGGTGTGACCTTGGGAAAATTAATTAGATGTTCTCAGTCTTAATTTCTTCAACTATGAAATGGGGAGTAAATTTCTTGTTATAGTAAGTTTACATGTGTCATATTGAATTATGAGGGCATGGCTGGAATTTGCTATAGGAGTTCCTAGTGTATACTAGTGTACAGTGATATAATCAAAATAGGGTTTAAAGAGGATCATATGGACTACTTCAAGAGAACACATTTTTGAGGCCAGAATAAAAGTGGAAAGAATTGGGCAGGAGGTTGTTTTAGGGCATCAGAAAGAACATGTGTGAGGGGTGGAGAATGATCTAATTTGGGGCGAAGTTTTAAAGTAGAGACAATGGGATCTGTTAAGGGTATCAACAAATTACTTGAGAGGCATATGGGAATGTAGAATACAGTGAAGTTTTTTGTCTGAGCAATTACATGACAAGTTGTATCATTTAATGAGATAGGGAATACCTTTTGTATTGTGGAACCTTTGAAATTTATTTTTTATGTATACGAAGTTGACATCCAATTGTAGATGTCCAAAATTAGAGAGGTTGCCTACACAAGATTGGAAATAAGTGGGGAGATATGTGCTTGAGAACGAAAATTAAAGTGCTTCAGCATTTGTCAGGAAAAAGAGCAATATCCAACTAAAGACCCTAAGGATCCTCAATGTGGTTTGAGAAAATTTTAAAACATTGACCTATTTTTAGGGTTTTTTTTCCTAATCACACTGAATATGTAGAAATTAAGTTAAATGTGTCTCAAGTATTAAACCTTTATTTATTGTTTATTGCACTAGATATACTCGCTAGTGTTAGTTCCTCAGTCATGTCCAACTCTTTGTGATCCCATAGGCTCTAGCCCACCAGGCTCCCCTGTCCATTGGATTCTCCAGGCAAGAACACTGGAGTTGGTAGCCATTCCCTTCTCCAGAGGATCTTCCTGACCCAGGGACTCAGGGATAGAACCTAAGTCTCCCCAAATTGCAGGCAGATTCTTTATGGCCTGAGCCATCATTATGATTTTATAAATGGTGTACCTTTTAAGGAATTCCCTTCTTATCTTCACTTGTTATTTCATTTTTTTCCCCTTAAACTACCAAAGATTTGTATTCCTTTGGGATGCTATCTCTGATTTCTGTTTCATTGATGTAGTCCTACAGTGAAACTCTTAGGTTGTGTGAATATTCTCATAATAGTACTTATTATATGAGTCTGATTATTTTCTGATCTCTTGTCATGTCTCACTGAAGGTAGGAAACTATGCCTTATTCAACTTGGTAATCACAAGATCTATGGCAACTGGACACGAATAATCCATATACATTACTTTAATTGAATGGATAAAAGGTTTGAAACTTATGCATTTAAAAATTTCTCACTGGTAAACTGTTTCTACTATGTGAACTCAGCTCCTGTAGAGACAGGATGGAACCAAGGAACAATGTGACTCACTTTGTCCTCCTGGGCCTCACACAGAATCCAAAGGAGCAGAAAGTCCTTTCTGTTATGTTCTTGTTCTTCTACATTTTGACCATGGTGGGTAATGTGCTCATTGTTGTGACTATAACTGTCGGTAAGACTCTTAACTCACCAATGTACTTTTTTCTTGCTAGCTTATCATTTATAGATTTTTCTTCTTCAGTTTCCCCAAGATGAATTTCAGACTTGATGTTTGGGGAAAATACCATATCCTTTGAATCTTGCATGATCCAGCTCTTTACTGAGCATCTTTTAGGTGGATCAGAGGTCATTCTTCTGCTGGTGATGACCTATGACCGCTATGTGGCCATCTGCAAGCCCTTGCATTATTTGGTCATAGTGAGGCAGAGGGTATGTGTTGTTCTGCTGGTGGTGTCCTGGGTTGGAGGCTTTCTGCACTCAGTAATTCAACTTAGCACTATTTATGGGCTCCCATTCTGTGGTCCCAATGTCATTGATCACTTTCTCTGTCACATGCAACCTTTACTGAAAGGTTACCAGTACTGAAATGGTCTGTACTGACACCTATGTCATTGGCATCTTAGTTGTGGCCAATAGAGGACAGATCTGCACTATAGTGTTTCTGCTCTTACTTATGTCCTGTAGAGTTATCCTGCACTCTCTGAAGAGCCTGAGTCAGGAAGGGAGGCAGAACGCCCTCCAGACCTGTGGTTCCCACATCATTGTCGTTGTCTGTTTCTTTGTTCCCTCTATATTTGTAAATGCAAGACCTGATAAGACCTTTCCCTTGATAAATCTTTGACTGTGTTTTATGCAGTTATAACTCTTATGCTGAACCCACTAATCTATAGTCTAAAAAACTCTGAACTGACTAATGCTATGAAGAGGCTCTGGAGAAAAAAAATGTCATATCAGGCAGTAGATAAATGCATTATCTATCATGACAAAAATAATTTAGCATTAGAGCCAATAATCTTGGAGTGTAAAAGTTTTCATAAGTCTGATGCAAACTTATCTTTACTCTGATTTAATGTATAATTAAAATATGAGCTATATGTTTGTGTTACTATTTTTTATTTTTAATTAGAGGATAATTATTTTTTAATATTGTGATGGTTTCTACTATACATCAACATGAATCTACCATATGTTTATTAACAGTTTCTCTGCTAGAATGTGAACTTTATAATATCTATTTTAACACTGTACCTAGAGATGTAAAATGTATTTATGGTAGGGAGTCAATAATAATATGTCATTTTTTACTGAATTAGATTTTTATAAACACACCATTGTTTACTCAAATTCTTATTTAATTCTTTCTCATTCTTTATTTTAGTCTTAGTTTTTGGTTTTATCTTCAATACTTTTATTGTACTAGTTAAAAATATATAAACTGTCTTCTTATTCAGTTTCATTTGAGTTACATATTACATTTTAGTGTAATATTACTTTTTTAAGTGAAATATTGAAAATATATTGGATAAGAGTACATATAGAAATAGAATTTATGCAACATTCAGCACCTTGAATAAAACTCCTGCTCATCCCCAAACCAGAGCCTCCCAGATTTTTCAGATGTGGTCATTTCACTTTGTTTCTAAAATTCTTTAAGTAATAATCTTTTCAAAAGTAAGTATATTTTCACATATTTTTGCTACTATTTTTGTAACTAACATTGTTAAATAGTAACAAAAAATATATGAAAATATTCTGTGTATACATTTTTCTTTTTACTTCTCAACCTCCTGAAGATCTTTACATGCAAGTGTGTGTGCTAAGTCCATTCAGTTGCGTCTGTCTCTGTGCCACCCTACTGACTGTAGCCGGCCAGGCTCCTCTCTTCATGGAATACTCCAGGCAAGAATACTGGAGTGGGTTGCCTTTCCAGGGGATCTTCCCAACCTAAGGATTGAACCCAGGTCTCCACATTGCAGGCAGATTCTTTACCATCTGAGCCACCAAGGAGCCTCCATACAAGTCTATAAAACTAAATAATTTTTTCTTCATACTGCTTAACTGTGATATAAAGATACACTAACATTGATGCATCCAGTCCCATTCATCTTTTCCTCAGTCTTTTACTCCCCTAAGTTTGGAAAATACCCTTTTGACACATTCCAAAATTCAGTGCTTGGTAAAGATTTATGTTGTATGAAAGTCTGATTAAATAAATAATTCTACTTGTATACTTTAATTACAAATAAATAAATAAAGTTGAATTTGAGCATCTATTCATAGGTTTAAAATGATTTATATTCTTTTCTCACAAATTGCCTATTAAGAAATTTTATATGTTTTAGTTGATTGTTCATCTTTATCTATACTGAACGGCATTTAATTATATACTAAAAAAAAATCTCATTTACTTTGTATGTGGAATTATTATTTTTCTAGCTTGTAATTTGTTTTTCTTATTTTTATACTGTGCAGAACATTTAAAATTTAATGTAACCAAAATATTCTTCTCCACATTTAACTTTTTAAGTATTTTTGCTATTTTATGTTTTATATTTAAAATTTGAAACCATCTACACATCATTTGATGTGAAGTGTTAAGTAGGGATCACATTTCAATTATTACTCTAGATTTCCAGTTTTTTATAAGGATATTTATTTCTCCCCATAGCTTTGGTATTCAAACTATGCAATCAAAAATATGGCATGTGTTTGGATCAAACTCAGGCTGCCATTATGTTCACTTGATCTCTTTTTTCATGTGTAATTTAACACAGAATATAATTATATATTATTTAAAATAAACTTTATATCTCATAAGTCTAGGACTCCTTTATTTAGTATTCCTTATCAGAGCTATGCTTATTCTTACATATTCATACTTTAAAATTAAATTTCAATATGCCTTTCCAGTTAAAACTGTACTTAGTATTTTGAATAGATTTGACTGGGAAAGAATTTGTATCTTCAGAGAATTCATAATTTTTATACACAAACTACATAGTTCTTCCACTTAGAGGTCTTCCTTTATGTTCAAGTCTCCCTATATTTCTAGTTTGCAACTTTAGATTTTTGAATTTGTATGCCACTGTTTTAAACTGGATTATGTCTTCTATCACATTTTCCAAGCATCTGTACTTTCGATGTATGACATCTGTTTTTTAAGCTTTTTAATAGCATGTGATCTTCACAGTACATCCATCATTTAAAAAAAAATCTAAGTTCTATAAATTTTGATACACAAGTCATGTAGTCACTGTCACATTCAATATTCAGAATGTTTCATCATCAGTAGTATTTCTCCATGAACTTTGTAATCACCTCCTGTCTTCATTTCCAAGTCCATTTCCTTTCCTTTAGTTTTGTCATTTTCCAGAATGTCAAATTCAATCATATGGCATGTAAACTTTCCCTCATAGCTTTATTGGGGTATAATTGACAAATTAAAATGTATATTTCAGATTACAGTGTGATGACTTTATACATATATACTCTGTTGAAGTGGTTAACAGTCCACACTTCCAAAGCATAGGGCATGGATTCTACCCCTGGTTAAAGAACTAAGATCCTGCTTGCTCTATGATGCAGACAAAAAAGGAAGAATAAAAAAAAAAAGTCAAGGGTACAATATAGTTTAATAAACTATAGCCAACATGAGCTTCCCAGATAGTACTAGTGGAGTCAGTGCAGGACATATAAGTGAAAGTTTCAGTTCCTGGGTCAAGAAGATCCTCTGGAGTAGGAAATGGCAATTTGCTCCAGTATTCTTGTCTGGGAAATCCCACTGATATAAGAGCCTGGCAGGCTGCAGTCCATGGGGTCACAAAAGCATGAAACAACTGAGCGACTTAGCAAGCACATGTTATGTTTCATGGATACATACACTAAGAGAAAGTTAAGAAAAAGAATAGTAAATATATAGATTTTAATATATCAAAGGAGTAGTACTGCAGGTTAGTGGGAAACAGAATGATTATTCTGTACATGTACTGGGAAAATTCATCTATCCTTCTAATCAAAAAAGTGAAAGTGAAAGTAGCTCAGTCGTGTCTGACTCTTTGCGAGCCCATGGGCAATACAGTCCATGGAATTCTGCAGGCCAGAATATCAGAGGGGGTAGCCTTTCCTTCCTCCAGAGGATCTTCCCAACCCAGGGATCAAACCCAGGTCTCCCTCATTGCAGGCAGGTTTCTTTACCAGTTGATCAGAAAAGAATGGGTATTTCCTCTTCACACTGTACTTGAAAATGTATATCCTATGTGGGTTAAATATGTAAATGTGAAAGTGTGCTCAGCTGCTCAGTCATGTCTGACTCTTTGCCACCTCGTAGACTATATTCTGTTGTCCATGAAGTTATCACAGCAATAATACTGGAATAGGTTGCCATTTCCTCCTCCAGGGGATCTTCCCAAGCCAGCAGGTTCTTTACCACTGAGCCACTTGGGAAGCCCAAATGGTGAAAATGATTCACTTTAAAAAGCATAAAGATAATTATCCTTATAACTTGGGACAGGAAAAACAAGAACTTTGCATAGCTCTTTCATCCTGGATCCACTTTCCATATCCCTATATCATAGCATATGTGAAGAATCTTTGATGAGACCACATTCACTGCTGTATCCAGATGTGAATTCTTCTCATTCCGATAATCTGAAAGTATTTAATTCACCATTCAAATTTCTTTCTGGTTAGAAGATCTAAAGTGTGTTATATTTCTTTCACCAAAGAATAAATGGAACTTTATTGCTGGATTTCTTCAATATGTGCTAAATATTTAGGCCATTAATATTGATAAGTATATGAAGTGAATCCACTTATAATTTCAGAAAATGATGATGATATATTTTGTGCCTCAGTAT